>NW_006399883.1:6504354-6509041 GCF_000299155.1 Elephantulus edwardii
ACATTGTGTTTCATACAATCATTCATATACATTTTATTTTACATTTTTAAAATACTAGTTTATTTACAAAATTTAAATACATTGTTTTTCACACCAGAACCTTCCCATTTCCTGTTTCTTGATGCTGAGAATGCAGTTCCCCCAGCTCATCAGTTACCCTTTCGCTATCCCTGGAAAGATGGTAATATCTTCAGGTGCTCTTTAATGAGGTCTGCTCACACCTCAAGTGCTCCTTTAGTGCAAGAACTAGAATGAGCACAAGCTCCATGAGATTTTCTCTATTTCACTGAACTAAGGGAGCTCTGGTAGCTTAATAGTAAGAGAAGCTGCACTGCAATTCTGAAGGCATATGGTTCAAATCTACCAGCCACTCTGTTGGGGAAGGGTGAACAATTTCCTCCCCTGTGATTAACCGCTTCTGAAAAAGGTTCTGGAGGGTCAGCTATGGGTCGGTTCTGACTCAGTGGTACAAAACAACAACAACATTTACCCTTTGCCTCAACAACTCTGGGATTTAAAGGCTCCTCCTATCTCTTGACAGTCATTAAGATTCTTAAGAGTCAGAAACAAGTTTCCTGTCTCTCCCAAACTATGGAACACAAGTACCAAACTCTCTAAGTGGTCCCATTAAGATGCAGAAACTTGCAGAAAAGTAAAAAAAAATATCATTTTTTTAAAAATGGCCAGGCCACTGGAGACCAGAGCACTACCTGAGACTATCACACTGAAATGTCATTTATACCTTGAACCAAAACTACTCCTGAAGACATTTTTTAACAGAAACAGAAGGAGGTGAATAACTTAGAGTATATTACTCATTAGATTGATGGTCTACTAGAAAAAAATCTGTATGAGAACTAAAGGTCAATATTTAATTGAAACCAAAGATGAGAAGACAAAGAAGCAGGAAAACTAGAATACTGAAAATGGAACAACCAGAATAAAATCAAAGAAAATATTGAAACAATGAAAAAAAGATAACTAATGTCATCAAGAAAACAGAGATTTTCACCACTGGGCAAATTGGCAGCATTACGATAGATGGTGAAGAGACTGAGATTGTTAACAGCTTCAGTTTAATGGGCTCCACAATCATCACTCTTGGTGCCAGCAGCCAGGAAATCAAGAGACGAATTGCATTGGGAAAGTCAGCTTTCAGAGACATCTCCAGAGTACTGAAGAGCAATGACATCAGTCTGGAGACTAAGGTGCCCCTGATCCAGGCTATAGTCTTTGCAGTTGCTTGCTATGCATCAGAGAGCTGGACAATGCCTAGGGATAACAGAAAGAGAATCGATGCCTTTGAGCTGCAGTGCTAGGGAAGAGTGTTGAATATACCATGGACTGCTAAGAAAATTAACAGGTTCTTCCGGGAGAGGGTAAAACCAAGATACTTCTTGGAGGCAAGGATTCTGATGTTTCATCTGACATACTTTGGGTGTATTGCAAGGAGGGACCAGTCCTTGGAGAGGGACATCATGCTTGGGAGGGTGGAGGGACAGTGTAAGAGAGGAAAACCCTCGATAAGATGGATTGATATAGTGACTGGGGTAATAAGGATAGATGTGTTAGAGATAGTAAAGTTGGCACAGGATGGAGCAGGTTTCAGGGGTATTATACATAAGGTCCTTATGAGTCTCAAGCAACTATACGGCACATAACAACAACAACAACAACAACCATACCGTTAATAAATTTATGTGGTAATTTCTAAATAGGAACCTAACTTCCTAAATAGGAATATAAACTTTCACCTAAAACCAATAAAATATTTAAACAAAAGTAAGTAAGTAAAGCTGCTAAGACTACACACATACACAAAACCTTCATTTTCCAAAATTTATAGTCAACCACCTCCTGTTCTTCCCACCTTGAACAAGATGGGAAACGAGAGAGGTACCCAGTGTATCAACAGTTCCCTCTAAACATTCTGCTCACACAATTTCCTCTAAAGTTTTAGTCACTCAAAACTTTTGTAACTTCAATATATGTAAAATATTTAAGAATCATCAAACATCTTAGCCAAGTTGTTTTTACCATCTCTGAACACCCACTGAAAGGTCGTCTATATGTCAGTTCCAACTCAACGACAATAAGTGGTTGATACTAGTACTACTACTACTACAAATAGAAATGCCTTTACCTAGACTGGTACTATTGCCAAGTTGGCTTCAGAGTGAATGCCTGGTTCAAGAGGGAGAGTAAGCTACAGAGTGACATTAAACGTCCACGTTTAGTACTCTTCATGCTTGTATTAATGCACTGTGAGCAGTGTGAGTGTATCATCCACATTCTCAACCTTATCTTTTGCCTCAAAGAGAAAATAATCTGTTGTTGTTATGTGCCGTCTAGTCGCTTGTGACTCATAGCGACCCTATGTACAACAGGCCTAAACTCTGCTCTGTCCTGTGCCAATCGCACTGTATCTGATACACCCATCCCGATTACCCCAGGCACTGAATCAATCAACCTCATAGAGGGCCTTCCCCTCCTGTGCTGTCCCTCCACCCTCCCAAGCATGATGTTCTTCTCCAAGCACTGGTCCCTCCTTACAACATGTCCAAAGTATGTCAGACAGAGCTTCAGAATCCTTGCCTCCAGGGAGCCGCCCAGTTTAACCCTTTCCAGGATGAATCTGTTTGTTTTCCTAGCAGTCCATGGTATTCTCAATACTCTTCTCCAGCACCACAGCTCAAAGGCATCAATTCTTCTTCGATCCTCCCTAGTCATCACTGTCTAACTCTCTGATGCAGAACAAATGATAGCAAAGGCCATGGTCTGTGTCAGACACACCTTAGTCTCCAGAGTGACACCGTTGCTCTTCAGTACTTTGGAGAGGTCCTTAACAGCAGACTTTCCCATGGCAATGAACCTTTTAATTTCCTGGCTACTGGTGCCAAGAGTGTTGATTGTGGAGCCAAGCAAATTAAAGCTGTGAACAACCTCAATCTCTTCACCATCCGTCCTGATGCTGCCAATTAGTCCAGTGGTGAGAATCTTTGTCTTCTTGACATTGAGCCTCAATCCATATTGTAGGCTGCAGTCCTTGACCCTCTGCAGCAAGCTAACTTGGAAATTGTTATGCTGACTTCTTAGAAGTGACTACTTAATTGTTCAAAGAACAGTGGATTGCTTGTTTGCTATTTGTCAATAGAGAAATAATAGCACTGTCAGGTTTTCTCTAGACTACAGACTGTTACTTATCAGGACATAAACACAGCTATATCTGCTGCCTTGCCCTTTCTACTACACCCTCCACAGACTTTTGTCCTGGAAACTTAAAAGAAGGAGAAAATGGATTGTTTACCAAAAGGTGAGGACTCCCTGGGGCTGTTAGAACTACACAAGACGAATGCATAAGAGATTCCCACTGGAGCCCTCCATGGGGCCCCTTGAATCTTACATTGGACAGACATCTCAATGTTAACAATGTTAACAGGTGAAGGAAAGGCTTTCTTATTTTATACAAGTTCTTCCTGAGGGACATTCTCTCCAGCAAAGCTGCCCACTTGGATTCTATTGATTTGTGTTCCCCACGCTGTACACACTGTTGCTTGAGCTAAAGCAAACTCTCATTGACATTTCCCTACTCATCATCTTGTTTATGTTTTTAAGATGCTTTCTCAAGACTTTGATTTATTTACCTTTGTTGTTGTGTTGTTGTTGATTGCCTTCGAGTCGAGCACAACTCATAGTGGCCATATGAACAAAAGGCCTGAAGCCCCTCTACAACTATCAATGTTTATCAAAGTTCATAGGGTCTCCGGAGGCATGCTACTTAATGTCATTTCTGCTTCCAAACCTGTCACAGATGTTATTTTGTAATGTGGCATTAAGTCACCTGCCACTCATAGTGACCCTAAGTATAGCAACTCTGAATCCTTCCCCATCCTGAGCCAGTCTCACTAATTCCAATACACCAACCCCCGTTGTTCATTACTGTATCAATCCATCTCATCCTGGGTCTCCTCCTGCGCTGTCCATCCACCCTTCTGAGCATGATGTCCTTCTCCAAGGACTGTCTCTCCTGGTCATGTGACAAAAGTAAGTGAGGTGGAGCTTCAAAATCCTAGCCTCCAATGAGAGACTTGGTTTTACCCTCTCCAAGAAAGACTTATTTGTTTTCTTGGCAGTCCACAGTACGTTCAAGACTTTTCTCCAGCATCGTAATTTGAAGGCATCTATTCTTCTTCTGTCATCCTTAGTCATTGTCCAACTCTCTGAAGCATAACAAGAAATTGAGAAGACCATGGCCTGGATAAGGTGCACCTTTGTCTCTAGACTGATATAATTGCTCTTCAGCACTCTGGAGAGGTGCATGACAACATATTTCCCCAATGCAATCCATCTTTTGATTTCCTGACTGCTGATGTTAAGAGTGATGATTGTGGATCCGAGCAAGCTGTAATAGTTAACAACCTCAATCTCTTCTCCATCTAATATGGTGCTGTCAATTGGCCCAGTGGTGAGAATCTTTGTCTTCTTGATGTTGAGCTTCAATCCATATTGCAGATTACGGTCCTTGACCTTTGCTGCAAGCACTCAGGTCTTCATCAGTTTTAGTAAGCAAGGTTGTGTCATCTGCATATTGTAGGTTGTTAATAAGTCTTCCTGCAATCTTGATGCCACACTCTTCTTCATAAAGCCCTACTTCCTGAATGATCTGTTCTACATTTGCTCTTTTTTT
>NW_006399883.1:6510354-6529310 GCF_000299155.1 Elephantulus edwardii
CTGTTTCAGTGCAGTATACACAATTTATCCAGTTTTTCTCAGTCTTACCCCAACCCTGATAGCAGTTCCATTTTACAGCATCTACATTTACTCTTATAAGCATTTAAATCCATCAAGAAACTGGAAATAAAGGGAAGTGTGTGATCACCTAATGTGGAATACCCACAGGTAGGAGCTTATTTCAATCAAGCTCTGGTGGCTCAGTGATAAAGAATTGCACTTTCATTCCCAAAGGTATGCAGTTCAAGGCCACCAGCTGCTCCACAGAAGAAGGATGGGCAGTCTCCTCTCATGTGATTTACTGCTTCTGAAAACCTGCCAGATAGTCAGCTGTGGGTCAGTTCTGACTCTACGGTACACAACAACAACAACAATGTAAGGTACAAAATTCAAATCCACACACTGTTCTGCAGGAGAAAGATGTGTAATCTCCTATGGGATTTCCCGCCTCTGAAAATTCACTGAGGAGTCAGCTATAGGTTCGTTCCGACTTGATAGGACCTAACAACAAAGCCCTCCCAGGGCTCTTACCTGTATCCACTCATAACCACCTCTTTGGGCAGAGCAGAAGTGCTCCACGGGGTTTCTATATTTTGTAACATTTACAGATTCAGACTGTCACATCTTTCTCCCATGGAGTGGCCGGTGGTTCACACCACTGACCCATCAAGGTTCCTCTTACTAAGGAAGATACTAGCATATTCTTGAGACTTTCAATAGCCTTCTTTTGTATATCAAATGACAAGAAGTTAAATATCAAGGTCCGTTAATAGATTATATTTTATAGTGCTCATATCCTATTTTGTCTTTAAATGTAGTTTAACAAAGTAATTATTACTTGTTGAGCTCTTATAGGTGGAAACATTATCAAGCCAAGAACAGTCAATATTTAATAAGCATTCTTTGTATACACAGCCTTCAGCCCAGATGCTGTGGCAGGTTCCACAGAAAGAGGATAATGTTGTCTCTATGGATAAGCCTGTGGTAGTGGAGGAAGCAGCTTAGACACACATAGCAGGCCCCAGTGAACACTGAAGATAGAGCTACTGCCCTCTAGAGGTTCAATAGATAGGTGGGATTGAATCAGTGAATATCCTAATTTAAATAACAAATTTTCTCATACACATGCAGCTGTCTGAGAGGAAAAGATAATGTGGTATGTGGGCCTCAATGTTAGAGTGTTTGGTCCTTCTTTGAACAGAGGAAGTCTTATGCAGAAGGAACAACCTTACTTGCCAAAACTGAGGAGGATCTGAGGCATTTGCTGCAGAAAGTCAAGGACTGCAGCCTTCAATATGGATTGAAGCTCAACATCAAGAAGACAAAGACTAAAAAAAACAACAACAACAAAAAAAGAAGACAAAGACTCTCACCACTGGGCCAATTGGCAGCATCGTGATTGATGGAGGAGAGATTGAGATTGTTAACAGCTTCAGCTTGCTTTGCTCCACAATCAACACTCTTAGCACCAGCAGCCAGCAAATCAAAAGATGAATTGTAATGGGAAAGTTGGCTGTCAGGGAACTCTCCAGAATACTGAAGAGCAATGATGTCAGTCTAGAGACTAAGGTGTACCTGATCCAGGCCATGGCTTCACAATTACTTGCTATGCATCAGAGAGCTGGACTATGACTAAGGACCATAGAAGAAGACTCGATTTCTTTAAGCTGTGGTGTTAGAGAAGAGTATTGAATATACCATGGACTGCTTAGAGAACAAACAGGTTCATCTGACGTACTTTGGGCACGTGGCCAGGAGGGATCAGTCCTTGGGGAAGGACATCATGCTTGGAAAGGTGGAGAGAAAGTACAGAAGAGGAAGACCCTGGACTAGATGGATTGACTCAGTGAGTGGGATAATGGAGGTATATGTGTTAGAGACAATGAAATTGTCTCTGAATAAAGCAGGATACCGAGTTGTTGTATGTAGGGTCGCTATGAGTCACAAGCAACTTGACAGCACCTAACAACGACAAAAACCTGCCAAACAGCAGTGATATAATTGAGCCAATGAGGCGATACAGCCAGAGATGTCAGAAAGGGGAAGAGGAATGGAAATGTAACAAAGAAAATTGTTCTCTCTAGGGCAACAGGGGAGAGCAAGACAGTGTTGTGATTCAAAGCGAATATGGTGGAAACGATTCTGGAGAGTCCTCAGGCGAAAATCACTGTCTTACAGGTGGCATCTGCTTAAGGACCAAATGCCAATGATTATGATCTGAGCCCTTCATCTTTATCTTTTCCATTATGCAGAAAGACCAAAAAGGTATATCCCTTGTTTTATGGGATCTGAAGACTGGAAACAGAAATTCAAGTTTTTGTGGATCTTTGGACACCAAAATAAGTCATGATTTCCTGAATATTCTAGGCATGCCTCCTTTGCCCACTCTTCCAGGATAGATGTTGTTGTTGTTTAATGTGTCATCGAGTTGCCTGAGACTCATAGCAACCCTATATACAAGAGCCCTAAATTCTGCTCTATCTTGTGCCAATCTCACTATCTCCAACATACCCACCCCCATTACCTCAGTCAATGAATCAATCCATGTCCCTCTCCGAGGACTGGTCCCCCCTTGCAACATGTCCAAAGTATGTCAGATGAAGCCTCAGAATCTTTGCCTCCAAGGAGCAGTCTGGTTTCACACTCTCGAGGACAAACCTGTTTGTTCTCCTAGCAGTCCATGGTATATTCAACACTCTTCTCCAGCACCACAGCTCAAAGGCATCAATTCTTCTTTTATCATCTCTAGTCATTGTCCAGTTTTCTGATGCATAGCAAGTAATTGCAAAGACTATATTGAGGGTACCATGGACTGCTAGGAAAACAAACAGATTCATCCTGGAAAGGGTCAAACCGACGACTCCTTGGAGGCAAGGATTCTGAGGCTCCATCTAACATACTTTGGACATGTTGCAAGGAGAGACCGGAGAAGGACATCATGTTTGGGAGGATGGAAGGATGGCACAGGAGGGGAAGGCCCTCAATGAAGTGGATTGATTCAGTGACTGGGGTAATCGTGACGGGTGTATCAGAGACGGTGCGATTGGCACAGGATAGAGTAGAGTTTAGGGCTGTTGTACATAGGGTCACTATGAGTCGCAAGTGACTGGACGGCACATAACAACAACGACAACATGGCCTGGCTCAGGTGCACCTTAGTCTCTAGATAAGATAGATGAGAGAACCAAGCTATTATGTGCACAGGAGTACAAACTAAAGCATAAAGCCTTATCTATTTTTTGTTACCTAATATGGTTGCCACCATTATAGGAAATCAGTGACTATTTCTTTGAGTTGTGTTACTCCTGGAGTGCAGATGCCATACACACTCCCAGTTTCTCATGATTCAGTTCAATTTGACTTGTTCTGACTCACTCACCTGCCCCCTGGCCTCTAGCTCATCATGCACATTCTGCTTTATGTCCAGAACAAGTCTCCAGCTAAGATAAATCTCTCACTTCATCAGCTCTTCAGCTCTTTCTGCGGGCTTCCTTGGCTTAGGAGAAAGCCGCTCACTGTACAACTCTGCAGTACCGCAACTGAGAGGGTGGGAGTTGTGGCAGTAGAGTGTCTTCAGTAGTTGATTGTGTGAACACAGAGGATTAAAAATGTTGATCCTGTCCTGACCTTCATAAGAAAGGAATTTAAGATGCTGCTGCACTCTGAGGCCTTAAGTTAGCTCCCTCATACATTGTGTGATGTTGGGGATGGGCCGAGGAGCTAGAGGAGGGGTAGACGGACAGCCTGAAGAGCCTTATCACCGAATTTCCCAACACCTCTGATAAAGCACTCTAGATGTACAAGAAGGCAGCAATTCTTATTTTATTTATTTCCATGAGGATAATTTGTGTCTTAAATCAATACTTCTAATGTGCTGGGTTACATATCACAAAACAAAACAGTTATATTGCAGAATTTATAAAATTTGGAAGCTAATAAATCACTCAGGGCTCTAGCTCCTATCAAATGTGGTCTTGTTGTTAGGTGCTACTGAATTGATGACAACGCATAGTGACCCTATCCACAGCAGATTACAACCTCACCTTCTCTGGGCCATGATCTCTGCAATTTTCATGCCTATTGTTGCAATCACTGTGCCAAGATATCTTGTTGATGGTTTTTCTCTTTCCCTGGCCCTTTACTTTTCCTGAGCACTGGCTTGCCCAACGTATTTGGTATGAACTTGCCTCAGTGTAGTGCCTAGTTTGTCCATCCTCCAAGACAGATTCGTTTGTAATTTTGTCAATTTATAGGATATTCAATTCTCTTCCTCAGCATTATAATTCAAAAGTATTAACACTTCTTCAGTCTTCCTTACTCACTACCCAACTTTCAGATGCCTATGGAGCAAATGAAAAGGCCATGACTTGAGCCAGGTACATCTTAGTTTTAAAACTGTGTTTTGCTCTGGAACACATGAAAGAAGTCTTTGAGAGCAGATTTGCCCAATTCAAGAGGTCTTGATTACTTAGCTACAACTACCATGGACTTTTAATATGGATTCATGTAAAATGAAACCCTCTAAAGCCTCAATTTCTTCTCCTTCTATTATGATGCTGCCTATCTGTCCAATCCAACAGAGAGAGATTTTTTTTGTTTTCTTGTTAAGGTGCAATTTATATTGAAGATTATTAGGTTATCTTTTGATCTTCTTCAGTAAGTGTTTCACGTCTTCTTCACTTTCTGCAAGTAAGGTTGTGTCAACTGCATAATGCAGATTGTTAATTAGTTTTCCTCAAATCCTGATGCCACATTCTTCTTCATATATTCCAACTTCTCTAATGTTTCATTCAGTCTATGCATTGAATAATACGCAGAAATGATGCAAAAGATACAAAGTCCATGTACATTGTATTTCATTCATATGTATTGTGTTTCACACATTCCTTTAGTTACATCATTTTTTGCACACTTATTCCCACACATTGTGTTTTATAAAATTAATCACCATTGATCTATGCCCACATTACCCTGTCTTTTCAGGTCCCTACTGGATGTTTCCCAGTTCTTTCATCCCCCTCCTCTATTTACCAAACTCTGTGACCCCATGATCTTCCCCTCGGCCACCTTCATCTCCTCTGCTCCCCCTCTTCTCCCTTTGGACAACTTTCATACACATCTTACTACTCATCCTTCCATTTTTATAATTACAGTCGCATGCAGCATTTGTCCTTAAGAGACGGAGTTAATTCATTCAGTATCATTCTCTCCAGAAGTCTCTTCCATGTTACATTGTTGTTCTTACTATGTGCCATTGAGTCGCTTGCGACTCATAGCGACCTTATGTACAACAGCCCTAAACTCTGCTCTGTCCTGTGCCAATCACACTGTCTCTGACACTCCCATCCTGATTACCCCAGTCGCCGAATCAATCCATCTCATAGAGGGCCTTCCCCTCCTGCACTGTCCCTCTACCTCCCAAGCATGATGTCCCTCTCCAAGGACCGGTCTCTCCTCACAACATGTCCAAAGTATGTTAGATGGAGCCTCAGAATCCTTGCCTCCAAGGAGCCACCCGGTTTAACCCTTTCCAGGATGAATCTGTTTGTTTTCCTAGCAGTCCATGGTATTCTCAATACTCTTCTCCAGCACCACAGCTCAGTCATCAATTCTCCTTCTGTCCTCCTTGGTCATTGCTCAACTCTCTGATGCATAACAAGTGACTATATTAAATCTTACCCCCTGTGTCCAGGAATATGACCTTGTTTAGAAACAGGGGTGAGGAGGACCGGATGCCATTATTGGAAGCCCAGCTCCCACGCAAGTGGGCTTCAGGGTTATTGAGAGTTCAGCCTGCAAACAGGTAACTCTCTGGTTTAATAATTAAAGAGAAACCTTTGTCCTCTGTCCTGCAAAAGGGCTGGGAACTTGGAGGTCTCTCTTCCTGTAAATCATATATTTTTAAGTCATTTCGGTCTCCTGACCTTTCTCATGTGAAAAGCACCATCTATCATAAGGAACAGAGTATGTGCCCTCCCTTGATTGATTGTTTCTGTACATACCTTTTATGATTCTGTGAAAACTGAGATATGAGATCACTGTTCATTATGGTTTTATGGAAACCCTAATAAATGAGATCATTGCTTAGACCCCTTTAAATTCCAATAAATACACACCCATGAGGCTGTCCTATCTCGTCCTGTCTGTGTGAGTGTGTTTTTCTTTGTGGCAGTCCTGTCTTGTCTTCTGTGTGTGTTTGTCTCTTTATGTTCATTTCTCCCAGGAAAAAGGGTTGTGGTATGCAACACAAGGGTCACTGGTGATGCTAATATAAGTTCATACCAGAAATGTTGTTCTAAGAGCAGTACCTCCAGATTCTCAGGCGTATGAGAGCAGGCATATCCCATACGGCCTGAAAGGTGTATACAGGGCCTTTTTCTGATGCCCACATGATCTGTCTTCGCTTTCCAGACTCCAAACCATGAGCTACTTGTCCTAGGAGAAGTTGGGAGGGGCACAACGCTCAGTGACAGCTGAGCATCAAAACCAGGGTCCTGTCTCCATTGGCCATTTGTCTCAATTGTTTCTGAAACTTCATGTGACTAGCAAGAGTCCCTGAGATGACTAAAAAGAAGGCAAAAATGCAAAGGTGCGCAAAGTTGTACGCTTTAGAGTCACCTTTTCCGGAATATGAGAACATGTATAAGGCCATTATTGTAGAAATAGATAACTAGTAGAACATGTATGACAATCTAAGAGGGGAGGAGAGGGACAGCAGAAGGGTGGCGAAGGGCAGGGAGTCATCACTGAGTAGTCACGGAGTCGTATGGTTTGATGGGTAGGGGGAAGTGGAGGGATCTGGTGTGAGGGGCAATGTGTACAAACTTTGTAGGTAAACCAGTGTTAAAAAAATGAATTGCAAGAAATGAAAAAAAAAAGCAAAAAAGCAGAATAATAAAAAAGAAGGGAAAAAATAAGAATATGACATAAACTTGCAACCAGAAGTGTAATATGGTTCCAAATACATTTAATGAAGAAATGCTTCATAAAATTTCTGTCTTCCAATGCAAAGTTGATGTCTATTGAGCCCTACCCTCCTCTGGAAGTTCTAGGCCTTGAAAGTCGCATAGTGATGGGGGGCGGGGGGGGGGGGGGAATGTGACTTTCCATTTTATCTCTGGATTTGCTGCAATTTAAAAAGATTTTGTTTTGGAAGAATTAAAGAATCAAGGAGGTTTGCATAGTTCCAATTCGACTCCAAGTGAAATGCTACCAACTTACTCCCTACCTCATTCTCCACATGGAACACAGCATATTGAAGCTGCCCTCAGGTGGAGAAAGCGAGGACAAAGCAGAGAGGTGGGAGGGCTCCCTCTAGTGGCAATAGGAATAGAGTCAGTGGTTTCCCCTTGATGAAGGTGGCATGCATGGTACCTTGAACTCCATCTCAAAAGCAAGAAGTTAATAATACATATTGTAAACATGAGGGAATTATTTATCTGTGATCAGAAATTTGTTACTGTAAGTTTTCTAGAGCAAAAATTATGTGAACTGTGATTTGTCTTTTACTGGGCTAATAGAAAACATCATGATAGATAAAGGATTGAAATTGTCAATGATTTCAACTTAACTTAGATCCACAATCAAAACTTTTGGTGCTAGCAGATAGGAGATCAGGAAACATACTCCTTTGGGCAAGTCCATTGTCAGAGTCTTCTCCAAAATACTGAAGAGAAATGATGTCAATTTGAAGACTAAGGTGTGCCCAATTCAAGCCAGGATCTTTTTGATCACTTCCTCTGGATCGAACAATGAATGATGATGACAGAAGAATTGATACCTTTCAGTTGTGGTGAAAAAGCACTGAATATCCCATGGACTGCCAAAAGGATGAGCAGATACATATTAGGAAAAGTACCAGTGAGCACTCTTTGTAGGCGAGGATGACGAAGCTTTGTCTCTCATACTTTGGACATGTTGCTAGGAGAGGTTATTCCTTGGAAAGGGACATCATGCTTGGAAAAGAGGAAGATTCCCAATGAGATAGATTGACACGGTGCCTGCACCTATGGATTCAAGTGTGTCAGAGATGACGAGGATGTCACAGGACAGGACAGACTTGAGATCTATTGTTCATGACTCTGCTGCACCTAACAACAGTATTATTGTGATGGGAATTTCAGTGAGTTTACAAAGCCAAAGCCAATTGGCTTTCCATTCAATCATTCATACATACATGTTTTGCTTTGTGTCATTAATTACAGCACTCACAAAGTGAACACATTCTTTCCACTTCTTCCCTGTGATTCTAGTTTACAGTCATCCTTCTAGTCTATTTCTTCCCACGTCTGAGCTCTATCCCTGATCAGCTGCTGCCTTTATAAGTTTACCTGGTTAGTTATTCTAGGGAGTGAGTGCTTGCTTCCCTGGTGTCGCTGTTCACCTTGTTGTTGAGTACCATCAAGGAGGAACTGACTCATAGTTAAGCCGGTTACTGTTCACTTTGTTGTTGTTGTTGTTGCTGGGTACCATCGAATAGGAATCAACTCATAGCTGACCTTCCAGCACATTTTCAGAGACTGTAAATTGCACTAGTGGAGATTGTCTAGTCTTCTCCTGTGGAGTAGAACTGTGTACCTTTGTACTGACAGCGCAGCTCCTTACCACTAAGCCACCAGAGCTCCAGGTTCACCTACTAGGCCTGTCTATTGTTTGGCTAAAAGTTGAGGCATGGGAAGAATGCTGTTCTAGATTCCACAGTGACCACGAGCCATAGCCTCAGAGGCTTTATCAGTCTCTGTCAGCTATTTTTGTGTGAGCCAGATGTTATGTTTTTTGAGCTTTGATCCTGGATTTTCACTCTGTCTATTAAAATCAGAAAGCTCTGGTGGGCCAATGGTAAGGAGCTGCATACCAATCCCAAAGCAGTGGTTCAAAGCCATCTGCTGCTCCGTGGGAGAGAGATGGCCAATCTCTTCCTGTCCAACTTATGGCCTCAGAAACCCCCCTGGAAGGTCAGCTATGAGTCGATTCTGGCTCAAGAGCACATAGCAACTATTAAAACCATATGAACTTTTATGAAAAATGCTTGGATATGAGGAGTTATGGGAGTCTTGGTGGTGCAGTGGTTAAAACAGTAAACTGCTAACCAAAAGGTTGACAGTGCAAATCCGTCAGCCACCCCAAGGAAAAAAAGATGCTGCAGTCTACTATTGCAATGATCTTGACCTTGGAAACGTTAAGAGAAATTCCACTTTGTCCTTACAAGGGATTTGTAGGTTGGAATCAACCTATAAATTGATTTAACAGATGGGTAGTTATAAGATGATTGTGGATTATGAGAATCACTTACACAGACTATTTTATTGTTGCTATAATAGCCTGTATGTATTTTATGAATAAGTTGTTTTGTGGTAAATAAAACATTTGTTAAAACTACGCATGTGCACACTCTGACACACACCTTTTCCTACTCACATACATACCCCATCACCAGCATCCTCCCCATTATTGTGCCAGAGAAGTGAGAAAAGACATTTAGCAGGTTTTAGAGACTGTCTTTATTTGAAGAAGTTGTCTATTAAACCACTGAGGGGAATAAAAAGGAGAGGAAGAAAATCCAGGAATCACGACAGGTGACACGTGATGCTGATGAGATAGATGGTGGATCTTCTTCTTCCTTTAAAAACTTTTTTAGGATGTTTAGGAGGCCGGGTGGATTCTCTGAGGCCAGTGCTTCTTAATAATGGCAGTCTGGAAATCGAATATGCAGGAGAATCAGTAAGAGCATCATGGGAACAAGGGCAGCTAAGCTAAACAAGGTGGGTGTGTTGACTTAATACAGAAAAGGAATGAAATCCCCCAAAGTATGATTGTCTTTTTTTGAAGTCCATTCTCCTCAAAGTATTAGAAAGCTTTCAGGCAGACATTTAGGTACAATCAGAAATTTTTAAAAATTGAAGGTAGAAAACCTATGGAGTAGTTCTACTCCATCCTGTTGTTGTTGTTGTTGCTGTTGTTGCTGTGTGCCATTGAGTCAGAACCAATCCATTGCTGCCCCTCCAGTGGGTTTTCAGAGGCTGTAAGTCACACAGGAGGAAACTGCCATCCTTCTTCCTCAGAGCAGCTGGTGGATTCGAACTGTGTGTCTTTGGGATGGCAGCACAGCTTTTTACCTCTAGTCCTTCACCTTGGAGCATCACTATAAGTTAGAATTGACTCAACCACAATGATTTTAGATTTACTCTTTGTAGTAATTTGATCTTAAAGGAGCAATACCTTCTCTTCATTTTTGTAATAAGTTGTACAATTTTCTTTGCCTTTCCAAACTCAGTAGAGACACACTGTAACTTGTGGGAAAGATTCACATCTCAAGACTAGATCCTCTTGAACAGTGCCTGGAGCAGGATGTTGTGGGAAGAATCTGCCTCACGTGGTCACACATGAAGGGCAAATTTCCTGCGAAGAGGCACCATGGCACCCTGGGACCCAACCCAGTGCCCGGTACTTAACAATATCTAAAATAGGCAAGGCCACCACCCTGGGCAGAAATCTAGGGGCATGGCCAAGAAAGAGAATGCTGTGTCATCCCAACCGTGCAGCCAGAGAGCTGAAGTAAGTGCACTCAGTAAAAGGGGGCTGTCATTGTTGAGAACATCAGGCATTGCCTTCAAAATTGGTCTACCATGAAGGCAGGAATGTCCCTTGGATCTGTGTATAGTTGTGTATCTCTTCCTGAAATGAACACCCAATGGAGCCATGGGCCGGCTCTGGATGGCGTTCAGGCAATGACCCTCCACCTCCCCAATTCCCCCCAATCCCCAGAACCCAGGTGGTGGGCTGAAGGCTAGACTTGCGTTACCATTCACAGGGAGAGGGAAGAAGCACCAGGGCACGCCAGGGATGGTGTCGGAGAAGCAGCACTTCCGGGAGGCACAGTCCTCTGGGCTGATGCCGGGGTACCCACAGTTATTGCGGGCGCTCACCTCCATGACACACTGCTCTGACACTGCTCACGGGTCATCACATGCAGGGAGGGGGGCAGCACAGAGAGTCAGTTAAGTTAGTGACTGACTAGAAACTTTCGTTCCTATCCTCCCACCAGGAATATGACTGGATTCACAGCTTCAGTGTAGCTGAGGGATTGTGACTTCAGAGACTGTAACATCCAGGGGTTGTTTAAGTGCTTGAAGTCCTGCATGGTGCAAACAGTTAACGTCCTAGGCTATTAATGGAAAGTTAGCAGTGCAATAATCTCAGAGGTGCCTTGGGAGAAAGGTCTGGTGCTCTGAAAACCACATAGAGTCCGGCTCTGCTCTGACTCACATAGGGTGGCCATGAGCTAGAAGGGCTTGGCACCTACTATTCTTGTGTGTCAGAGTCAGTGATGGGCTCTGTTGCTATGAACCATTGTGTGGTAGTCATCAGAGTCAGGAGATGGAGAACAGGAACCTGAGGAGTACCATTTGGCCTCTCAGAACACAATACTCTGCTCTGTAAAATGTGGATCGCCCACTGCATCAAGATGGGAAGAGGCTTGGGAATGCCTTTTACGGAGGTAAAGCCCAGTGTGGGGATGGGTATGACAACAACGTTTCTATGAGGGTAGTCTGTTCTCGTTCGTGTCCACAGTTAACTGGGCCCCTGGCTGACAGTGTAAGGGGGCAAAACCCTGCCTAAGAGTCCCCACAAGAGGCCCAGGGGAGCTGGGCTCTCCCCCTGTGAGGACGTTCTTCCTTACACACATCTTGACATGAGCCACTTGCTATCCTGACACTAGGAATTGGTGTAAAACTATCTTCCAAAAGATAATCCTAGAATGCTTGACTTAATTTCCTAACGTTTGGGCTCTCTTAGCAGATAATAGTTTCGTGTTGTAGTAATTGCTTTCATTGTTCTTTTAAGTTTCCCCAGAAGTCAAGTTTTTAGAGATAATAGGGAGCTGCACCTTTTTTTGTTATTTAAAGAAAGTAACACTCATTGGTTCAAAGAGCTGTTTGGCAGAAGGTGCCACACCTGCGGGCTTGGACCTCATCCTGGGTTGGCACAGGGCCCTTCACTTTTGGCGGGGCCAGGGCTGGACTGATGACTGGGCAGCTGCGAGCACTGGCGGATGGTGGGTGAGGTGGGTTCCAGTTCTGTTCCCGTAAAGCCCACACCCATGGCAGCCCCTAGGGGAAGGCCTCTGTCTCAGGCATGTTACCTTGCATTGGGAGAGGATTGAAACACCAGGGAACCCCGGCGACGCTGGAGTCGAAACAGCACCCCATGTCAAAGCACTGGTCACTGGTGATGCCGGGGAAGCCACAGTTCTTCCTGTTTTGGGGGTTCAGCCTTGAGCACTGGCAGGCAGCTAGGGAAGAAATCTCATCAGGCAGCTGCAGGGCTAAGATAGCCCTTCTGCCTGGCCCCACGGGGCTTTAGGGGACACTCTCAACTGAGAATCCCCAAAATGCTATCTATATTTGGACCGTGCAACCCCTTTGCAGGAGCTACAAGGGTTTTGCTGAAACTATTTCATGAGTGTAAAAGGAATGGGAGAATAATCTTCTTGAAAGAGGATAAAGGGAGATCCCTGGAGAAAGTCAAAGGAAGAGATGAGAAGGTGGGACCAGGAGGAGCCCTCAGTGAGCGCCCCCCACTGACCCAGCCCCCTGCCAAGCAGGCTACCTACAAACTTCCAGACCTGTACCTGGAAAGTGATGGTCAACTACCCAGCCTGATAATGGAAACATTAATGGAAGAAAACACAGAAGACCTGTATATATGTGGCCAGAACATCACAAACTTTGGCAAATCTTTTTGCCACTTCCCTTCTTGAATGAACTTATTATTCAGTCTTCCCCACCATCCCTGCTCCTCCCTTAAGAGAAACACAGAACAAACCTGGTATAATAAAAGACAACTCAATGGAAAGGAGACACGTGGAAGCGAAGACCCCTTCAGCCTGGGCATAGCAGAGCCTAAGTGCTCCATTTCACAGATGGAGAGACTGAGCCGCAGAGGGTTACTTACGGGACCTTCACTTACTGGGCTTGTCGCTGGCTGCCAGGGCGGACAGCCCCAGGAGGAAGACTGCCACTAGGAGCCCAGAGCCTCGGGGTGCCATGTTGTGGTGTGCAGCCTCTGCCAGCAGCTGCCTACAAAGTGTACAGCCTTTACTCCGGAAGGTGTTTTATAATCTCCTCTCTGTTTGCTCAGCATGCACCGATAACCTTTCTGTTCTCCCCCATGGCACTGGCCCTGTGGGTCTTTTGTTGGGAAAGAGAGCTAAGATAGCCACACGACAGAAGCAGAGTGGAGGTGAGGGGTGGCTGTGCCCTCTGGAGGTGAGGCTTCCGGGCCTCCTGCAGCCGACAGGAGGGAAGGCAGATCCTGCCAGGGTAACAGTCAGGTTGCCAACGTGGAAAACTGGCCATGTGCACACCCTGCCCTGGGCAGAGTAGGGACCACACAGGATCACACCCAGCAGGGCGTAAGCCATGCGTTTCTTCTGATAAAGTGCATGCCACTGAAGGCTTAAAAATTATAATCAATGCTATGGGTGAAAATGGAGGGGCCTGTTTGAGACAGAAGAGATCCCACTTTAAGGAGTTGGAGTTGTTGTTAGGTGCCCTTGAGTTGAGTACGACTCATCGGAGCCCCACGAACCGTAGGTCTGAACCCTGTCCTATCCTGTGACATCGTCACAATCTCTGACACACTTAAGCCCATTGCTGCAGTAATTGTATCAAACCATCTGATTGAGGGGCTTCCTCTCCTTGGCAATTTCCAGGTCTGATGTTGTCATTCCTTATTTGAATGCCCTTGTCTCCATCTTTAGGAATACACGTGCCTTTTCCATGGAGATGAGGCTAAATAGGTCAGGGGAGAGGCCAAGTTGGGTGGGTGGTGATAACAAGTTCATTATCAGCAAATCCCTGAAGTTCGTTCCCTGTTACTTCCTCCACAGAATCACTGCTGGTGTTAGCTGTGGTGGGGCTTGTTCTGACTCATCATGGCCCTGTACACGGTAGAAGGAAACACTGCCTAGTCCTGCCCCATACCCACGGTCAGTGTGTGTCAGAGCTTTGGAGCCCATGGGGTTTTCACTGGCTGATCTTCAGAAGTAACACAAAAGTTCTGTTTCTTCCTAAACTGAGTCTGGAAGCTCCGCTGAAACATGTTTAGCGCAGTGGTGATGCACATGTCCCCAAGTATAGATAAGTACTGGATCCATAGAGGGGAGCTCTGTAAGTGTCCTGTGAGATGCCTGACACTGGGTACAGAGACCTGTGAGGAGTGTGATATGTAGGTATGATGTCCGAGAGAGAGCAAGGAAAGCTCAGAGGAAATGAGGGAGCTGTGGGAGAGGGGAGGCGGAGGGAAGGAGGGCTTAAACTCCTGCCACATGGGAAATCAGTCAGAGGTCCTCAGCTCAGTGCCGTTGAGTCAGAACCTATTGATAACTGGCCTTCTCACAGGTTCTTGAGGTGGTAAATCACAAGGAAGGAGATAGCCCATCTTTTCCTCTCAGAGCTGCTGGTGGATTGGGACTGCCAGAGAGGTCCCCCTTTGGGGTTAGGAGCACAAAAAGTGGAGCACTAGCGCTTCCTAACAAGAGCCTGTTGTTGTTGCCAGGTGGTGTTGCTAGGTGTAATTGTTAGGAGTCCACTACAACCCCCAGCGACCCATCCATGAACAATAGATCTGAACCCCACCCTCTAACCGGCGCCACCCTCCTGCGTGATCTCTGATTTGCTCAAGCCCATTGTTACTGTCCTTGTTTCAATCTACCTTGTTGAGGATCTTCTTCTCCTTCAAGAGTTGAGGAGCCATTCCCCACTGATTTTTGGAGTCTAAAAACCTTGGCCCAGAAGCAAGTACTGGCTTCAGAGTCTAGAGAGCTGATCTCTGACCTCTACGGCTTCTTCCTAGTTCAGCCTGAAAACTCCACACCAGGTCTCTGACCCACCAAATGATCATTGAAATTTACTTTTCAGAAAACCTTGGCAAGGTAATCTTTCCGCATCCCATATCTCTTTTGCCTTAATTATCACCAATACATAAGTTCTCGGAGGTATCTACTCTCTCCTGCATTCTCATCTCCATTGTCCTCTGTTTTTATTCCCTCTTGATGCAACTTTCTGTGCTGTCTGAACCCTAAACAGCATCCCTGCTGGGTCAGACTGATCCATGGCACAGAAACTCCTAAATATCTTTAAGTTTAGGCTTCTTGTCCTCTCTCGGCCCTGAGAGAGGCTTGGCTACAAGGAAATCCTTGGAGTCGTCTCAGGACTTCAAGTCCCTACCTTCAGCCACATCAGCCCAGACAGTGTTTGGTCTTATTTGAGTGGAAGTTTACAAACTATATTAGCTTTCATTTAATAATTTACACATGCTTTGTTTTAAAATCTTAATTATAATTTATTAATGTAATAGTTACAATGCCACACAGTGGTTTTGTGCACATTTTCTTCAAATTTCTTCTAGTTGTTAGGAAATAATGGTAATAAATTTGACATCTGCAATGTTAATGGAGAGCTAGTGGATGTAGCACAACTTCTGTGTCTGTACTGAGTGGCCATACTATTGAACAAGGGCAGGACATTGACCTTGGCCATGAGCTTCTTATCTTTACCCTCATGAAAAAAGCCACGCTCCTTAGAGGTGAATGGTTAAAACTCTAATTCGGCCAATGCTCAAACCTACTGTTACCTTCTGATCTTCAGTGAGTCTTTCTCCTTTGTTAATATTTCAATGTTCAACTCTGTATTTCTTGTCAGAATGAGGCTTAGCAACGTCTGAGGCAGTTTCAGGATTTCAATGCACTTCTTATCCAAATTCTCAATCACTCATATTTTCATTTTCTAATTGATATCTTTGAACTGTGATGTTTGAGAACAGTGCTGAATATCCAATGGACTACCAAAAAGCAAACAGGTATGTCTTGGAGAAAGACTCTTCTTACCAGAGTACTCCTTGGAGGCAAGGACGACAAATCTTCATCTCATATGCTTCTAGCATGTTGCTGGGAAAGGCTATTCTTTGGAGAGGGACTTCATGCTTGGAAAGATGAAGGGCCAGCAAAGGAGAGGAAGGCCCTCAATAAGATGGATTGGCACAATGACTCCAGCATTGAGCTCAACTGTGTCAGGGATAAAGATGGCACAGGATAGGACAGGGTTCGCATATGTTGTTCACAGCATAGGGTTGCTGAAAGTCAATCTTGACTCATGGCTCTAAACTACAATAACAACAATTGCTTGTAAGGGCGTTCTGGTAGCTTAGTGTTAAGGAATTGCACTGCTAACCCAATGGCACATGATGTAATCCCATTAGATGCTCCATGGAATAACAGGGGACAATTTCTTCCCATGTTACTAACAGCTTATGAAAACCTACAGGAGAGTCGACTATGAGTTGGATCCAACTCAACAGTAACTGTGGTATTAAGGACTTAGTGATCAAAATGCTTTCCTAGATATTGTATTTTTTTTATATATAAAATTTTTATTTTTTGTTGGTTTACTTACAAAGTTTGTATACGTTGTTTTTCACATGAGATGTTTCCCATTTCCTTTACTCATCCTTCCCTCTACCCATCAAATTGTGTGACTGTACAATTACCCCCCTATCCATCCTCACCTCTCTGCTCCTACCCTCCCCCCTTAGATCCTCATTTATATTTTACTAGTTATCTTTCTATTTCTACAATAAAGGTTTTGTGTAGTGTTTGTCCTTATGGGACTGAGTTAGTTCACTTAGCATAATGCTCTCCAGTCCCTCCCAAATTAGGCAGGAATTTACAAAATCATTGAAGTAGCAATGGTTTTCCTGTGGAAACAACAGCCATAGCAGCCACAGTAGAGAACCAGAGACCTGGCACGAGAGAAAGCAGACCTTGGAAATGCTATGTGATCGAGTCAGCACTAAGATCCTTTTGCTGGAGAACTGTGGTGGAAGAGAGGCAATATTGGCAGGACAGAAAACTTTTTAGTATTGGCCAAAAGTTGCAAGACTTAAGTCTGAGGTGGTTATAAGCACATTTCAGAAGCTGTTCTGATTATATTCTGCTACTAACCTGAGTTATAGCCTTTTCACTTTACCAATATGGTTCTGTGTGGTCTGTGAGCTATTTAATCAGATTTTTGACTCAGAAAAGCAGTGAGATTGGTGTTGGAATGAGTAGGAAGAAGTGTGGGGCATGGGGGAGGTGTCTGACCTCATAAAATTGTCTTTGTATTGTTAATGTTGTTGACGGGGACACTTCCCCTTTGTAAAGTTGGTAAAGGTCACATATGGGTGTCCCCATGTGGCCTTTGTTCTTTTTTTACAACAACATATACAAAACTAAGAAGTTACTTCTAAGAGAACTCTGGTGGCCTAGTGATAATGAGTTACACAGCCAAGTCAAAGGCTTGCAGTTTGAATCCATCAGGTGCTCTATGGGAGAAAGATGGACAGCTTCTTCCCATGCAATTAGAGGGTTAGCTGTAAGTTGGTTTCAATTTGTTGTTGTTAGGTGCTGTTGAGTCAAATATGACTCACAGTGACCCTAAAACAACAGAGCTGAACCCTTTCCTAGCCTGTGTCAACTTAATCATCCCTAACACTGTTGAGTCCATTATCATAAGCACTGTATTAATCTATCTTGCTGAGGGTCTTCTGCTTTGCTGACTTTCTACCTTTCCACACATGGTGTCCTTTTCTAAGGAACAGCCTCTCCTAACAACATGCTCCAACTATGTGAGACAAAACTTCACTATCTTACCTCCAAGAAACACTCTACTTTTATTTTCTCCAAAACATATCTGTTTATTCTTTGGCAACCCATGGAATATTAATAACAAGCTACCTCTTGAGACTTCTGCCACTACCTCCATCTCCTCCCATGAAAACACTGAAAACCTGCTTGTAAACCAGAACTTTTGTTCTACCTCTGAAAGATGTAATGCAAATATATTTTCTGTTCAGAATATTCTGAGGTTCTGAGATTATCTCTGCTATTCCTACCACTTTTGTTCTCTAAATTGTTGTTCTTATTTTCTGTGGAGTCAGAAATGACTCATATCTGGACCTTTAGCAAGTTTTCAAAGGCGGAAAATTGAATGGGAGAAGACGGCCTATTTTTTTCCCTCAGAGCAGCTGGTGGAATTAAACCCCATGTCTTTGGGTTGGCAACACAAATCCTTACCAGAGCTCAACTACTTAGATTTTTATTTAATTAATTCTAACCTCTCTATAATTTCTTGCTCCTTTTCAAGTTTGATTTCCATAAATGCACCTATTTTTTCCTGTATACCATCAGGTACACATGAGTTTTCTTGCTATCCCCAGATCAGATTCATCCACTGTGTTTATTAGCTGGTGCCTGCCATTGGCTGTTGCTGCAGTACCTTACCTGGGCACTCAGAGGTGGCTTTTTCATGTCTTGCCTTCTCCACTTCTTTCAAGCTTTTGTTCTGCATTATCTGAAGAGAGCATTGGCTACTAGATGACATGAAAAACAAGTCAACAAGGGGAAACTCCCTCAAATATCACCCATGTAGACTTCTACTTTTGACCATCTTGGGATACCTAGTACCAGGCTAGTCCTTCAGCCACAATTAAGAAATCTTATCTAGGCAAAATATAGAAACAATAGACAGTACCTGATTATGACTCTCAATAGAAGCTCAATAATGAGGTGAGGCCCAATATTCATATGTTTTCTAGAGGCATTTTCTAGGCTAGAGAGCTGAGAAAAAGAAACTGAAACAGCAGTCTCTGACATGAGGAAACAGATGGACCTGAGAACTCCTAAGCCAGTTGAAGGGTGAGCTTTCAGAGAAAACAAGTCCACAAACATGAATGGAGGTCTTATTGGGGTTTTTGTTTCATTTTGGGATGTGTGTGTGTGTGTGTGTGTGTGTGTGTGTGTGTGTATGTTGTTAAGTGCCATCGAATTGTAGGCGACTCATAGTGACCCTATGAACGAAAATGCTTGACACCTGCGTGACTTTCATCCTTTCTCCAGGTTCATAGGGTTTCCAGAG
>NW_006399883.1:6529410-6555428 GCF_000299155.1 Elephantulus edwardii
TGTGTGTGTGTGTGTGTGTGTGTGTGTGTGTGTGTTGTTAAGTGCCATCGAATTGTAGGCGACTCATAGCGACCCTATGAACGAAAATGCTTGACACCTGCGTGACTTTCATCCTTTCTCCAGGTTCATAGGGTTTCCAGAGGCAAGCTATTTATGGAAGTGGATGCCACTCCTGCTTCCAAGCTTGTTTTAGCTGGGCAGTGCCACCAAACGCTGTCCGCCATGTGTAACCATTATCGCATTTGATATGTCATATATGTTGTTGTTGTTTGGTGCTGTTGAGTTGTAGACGACTCATAACAACCCTATGAACGAACAGCCTGACACTGTTTGTACATAGAGTTTCCGGAGGCAAGCCATTTCGGAAGTGGATGCCGCTAAAATTTTTGAGAAATCCTGATTCTCAGGCAACAAACAACTATAAGATAAAAATAATTCCTGGAGAGACATCAATAGATTAACTATTGGTTTCTCACAAAGCTACAAGATTTTGAATTTGACTCAAGTAGAGAAAATTGCTGATCATCTTAAACATTCAGTGGAAGCACAGAAAGGTCATACCATAAGATCTATGCTAACAAAACCTACCTTGAAAGAATCAAGTGAATCTACAAGTAAACGAATTGTCAAACAAAAGAAAACTGGTGACTTTATAAAAGAAGACAAGATAATTAGACAAAAACCAATATAGCACACACAATGTCTAACATGTAATAAGAAAAAAAACCTTCACAGATGTGTGAAGAATAGGAAAACATGACCTTCAGTCAATAGGAAAAATGCTAATATTTTCACAGAAACAGCAGATGACTTGTTCAAGACCACTACAAATACCTTCAAGGGTTTAAAGAAAAATGCATATATAATGAGGTAGAAAATAAAGAATCTTAATAGAGGAGATAAAAACCATTAATGTGAACTAAGTGAAATTCTAGAAATAAGCAGAATATTTGAAGTAGAAAAAAAACCCCACTGGGTAATCTTTAGGACAGGAACTGGACATTAGATACTGCAAAATAAATGACTAGTTTATCCAAAGCCAATACATAATAAACTGTTCAAATTGGGAAATGGAGAGGAAATAAGCTGAAGAAAATGCACAGGTCATTAATGATCTATCAGACTATATCAAGCAGTCTGTGGTACAGGCAACTGGTTTATCAGTAGTAGAGAAGAGGCACATAGAGCAAGAAAAAAGTGTAGGAAGAAATAACTGTCATTTTTTTAAAAACTTGATATGGAATATAAACTCATAGATATTATAAGTTCAATAAACTATATACAAGATAAACACAAAGAAAACCAGTTAAAATCCACTGTTTTTAAAAAAATTAAAAGCAACTAGAGAAAAAGCTACACTACTTACAAGAAGGCGACAAAAGCAGTCAATTTCTCATGTGAGATAATGCAAACCAGAAGGAAATGGAATGACATATTTAAGGTGCTAAAGGAGAAACAAACTTTTTCAAATAAAAATTCTATTTTTTGTTTTTGTTGTGTGTCATTGATTGGAACTGCTTCATAGTTGACCATGGGTTTCATGGGTTTTCAGAGTCAGTAAATCTCATGGAAGGACACTGCCCTTCCTTCTCCTGAGGGGCAGCCAGTAGATTTGAATGGAGTGCGTTTGGGATTGCATCATAGCCTCTTACCACTAGGCCACCAGAATGCCCTAATAATTCTGAACTGAGTGAAAGTAACAAAATATTTCTTTATACTAATAAAAACTGAGATAATGTGTCACCAACATAATTGTTCTCAAAGAATTTTTAAGGGAAGTCCTTAAATTGAAGTCATGTTGTTGTTGTTAAGAGCTATTTAGTCAACCATAACTCATAGCTGCTTAATGAACAATGGACCTGAACTTGGGACTATCCTATGCCCTCCTCGTCTTCTCTGATATTCTTGATCTCATTGAGCCAATCACTATTGTCAATCATCTTTTCAAGGGTTCTTCCACTCTTTTGCCAAACCTCCACTTTTTCTTCCAACAATAATTTTTTTCAAGGACTGGCCCTTTCTAACAACATACCCAAAATAAGTGAGATAAAGTTTTCCCCTCTTCGCCTCTAAGGAGCACCCTGGTTCTCTAAGATGTATTTGTTTGTTCTTTTGGTAGCCCATGGGATATTTGGTATTATTCTCCAATACTACAACTCCAAGGCATAGATTCTTCTTCCATTATCCTTATTCATTATCTAACTTTCAGATTCATGAAAGTGTTGACAACTTCAAGTTCTTAATAAAAGAGATTTCGTTCTTCAAAATTTCTACAGTCTAGATATATCTGGATTTATTCAGTTGTGGCCTCTAGTTGGCCTCTGTAAGCATTTGGGGTTATATTCAAGAGATTGAGATTATTAACAATTTCATCTTGCTCAGGCACACATTCAACACTCTTGACAACAGCAGTCAGGAAATCAAAAGACAAGTTGCTTTGGGAAAGTCTTCTGTCAGAAACTTCTCCAGAATGCTAAGAATTAATAATGTCTGTCTAGAGCCTAAGGTGCACCTGATCCAGGCCACGGTCTTTGCAATTACTTGCTGTGCATCAGAGAGCTGGACAATGACTAAGGATGACAGAAGAAGAATTAATACCTTTGAGTTATGGTGCTGGAAAAGAATATTGAACATACCATGAACTGTCAAGAGCACGAATGGGTATGTTCTAGAGAGAGTGAAACCAGGTTGCTCCTTGGAGGCAAGGTTTGTGAAGCTCTGTCCCACATACTTGGGCATGTTGTCAAGAAAGGATCAGTCCTTGGAGAAGGATGTTATGTTTGAAAGGGTAAAGGGTCAATGCAAGAGAGGAAGAACTTGGATGAGATAGATTGACATAGTGACTGGGGCAGCTCTGTTAGAGACAGTGAGGTTAGCTCAAGATAGGGCAGGGTTCTTTTGTTCATAGGGTTGCTAAGAGTCCTAGTTAGCTCGATAGCACATAATCACAACAGTCTCCACTATTTCTCAGTTGGTTTACTACAACTGCCTCCTAACTGGTTCCTCAACCATCAAGATTTTTCCTTATGCAATACTCTGGCACCATAATTGTCTATATAAAATTAAAAATCAATGTCACTCCACTTCCACTCCCTGGCCCTTCACAGTCAATAGGATAAAGAATAAACTCCTAAAAGTGAAAAGCAAGATTGTGTATGAACTTGACTTCACATACCTCTTTACCCTATGGTATTGTTAGATTCTTCCCTATTCGAGTATCTTGTACTTCTCTAAACACACACTCATCTGTGAGCCTTTGTTATGTGTCCTTTTCTCTCTGCAATGTCCTTCCTTCACTTTGTCCTGCTGACTCTTGTTCATAACCCAGCTCTTAATTCAAGGGTCACTTTTCTCCTTACTTCCCCTAGAACAAAATTAGATGTCCTTTCCCCTTTCCCTTTTCCCCATGACCTTCCTTTTTTAATCAGAATCACAGCACTTAACACCTCTCAATGTGAAAAAAAGTTTATTTTCTTGGTGCTTTTCTTAATTACGTTAATGATGACAGCTACCACTTACTGTGGGGCTACCTTGTGCCAGGGGATATTCTAAGGACCTTATCATTTAATCCTTCTCATAATCCAAAGGAGAGGTTAAACTTATCACTCCTATTTTAGAGCTTAGATAGGTGGCCTGGTTACCCAAATAACAAAGTTAGTAAGTGTAGATAGAAGACTGAGAACCCCGGTAATTTTCTGACCTAGACCATTCCCAGTGCCTGGCACAATAGTAGACCCTTAGTGAGGAAGAGTTGAGTGGAGAAATTGATACTTACATCACAGAAACTCTAGGAACTGAGAATTCCCATTGAAGTATTTTTTAAACCAAAAAAATCATTCACTCACTTCTCTCTAGTTGGAACCAACTCATAACTGACCCTCCAGTGGGTTTTCAGAAGCTATAAATAGCACAGGAGGGGTTTCCCCCCATCTTTCCACCACAAAGCAGTTATGGATTTGAACCACCAGAGTGGTGCCATGCTTGGGTTAGTGGTGGTCTAGTCCATAGGGAGCTGCAGAGCTAACCCACAGGCTGCTCCTTCCCTGTGATTTAGAGGCTTCAAGAACCCACTAGAGGGTCAAATATGAGTCAATTCCAAATGGACGGCAATGCATGATGAGTGGGTTGGCATCTTGAATGGCTGGGGGTTTTTTTTCAGCTGTTTTTTAATCTGGCATCATGCTGAGACAAACAGTGATCTATCTAACCATAAAACTTAACTATATTTAAACAACTTATGATTCCAAACATGACTGAAAAAATATGTTTTACAGTAAGGATTGGCAAACTTATGGTCAATAGGCTATTATCTGTTCTTTAAATAAAATGTTAGTGGAACACAGCCATGCACGTTCATTTACATATTATCTACTGTTGCTACCAAGCTACAATGGCAGAATTGATTACTTGTGAGAAAGGCTATACTGCTCACAAAACCTAAAACAATTACCACTTTATCTTTAAAAAAAAAACAACCAAGCTTTGCTTATTGCTATATCAGTCTTAAAGTTATCTAAACCTGAATTTAGGAAAAACTTTAATAAAGAAATATATTTTAGTTTAGTTACAAGTAAATTGTTAATAAAAAGAAAAAAAAACCAAGTGAATTGTTAGAGAAGGACATTTTTTCCCCCTTACCATCTGTATAGTCTGGGGTTGAAACGGATTTATTTAGTATATTAACAATTTTTCTTGAAACTCTTGGTTTCTATAAGTCTTGTGAAGGAGACACTAACAGTCTTTGTGGAAAAGCTAAAATTAAGATTCTATATTATGTGTTGCTCTAACACCTGATGAAATCTGGAAGTTTGCCAATGGTCAAAGCATAAGTTTCCCTCTCTTTTCTGCTCCTCCAGATAAGGTCTCCTGGCCAAACAAACTTCCTAATCAAAGAGTCAGGCACAGTGCCTGCTTATCCTGAAAGTGTGGGCTTCAGATACCTCCAAGCTGCAAAATTATTCAAACAAGCTGATCACATGCTCCCTCAGGAAGTAGGCTGCACCCAACCCTCTGGATACTACAAACCCTGCCTCCCAGAGCCCTATTTGCTCTCTCTGCTCCCAGGTGCAATCCCTGTGTCATATTGCAGGATGAATGGTGTTCGCCTGGGCTGTGATCTATATGATTAATAAACTGCTGTAGCTCTCCTCTGAGCAGGGTCATGTCAGCTATCTCATAACCTTAAGATAGGAATCCCTCCCTCATCCACAGAGTGGGTAGGAGATAAACTAAGCATTCTTTCCTTCTTAATTATATTTTCAAAGATGTTTGCATAGTAAATAAACAAATGTGTCTTCTGAAGCAAAGAAAGAAGGGAAACATTTTTGCCTCATATGCATAAGAAAGGAATAAAAATGGATAACGAATAAAAGAAAACTTTTTTCTTTTTCTTTTTTAATTTATTATAAATTTCAATGAAAATTTACAGAGACTTTGGATTTCCACTCATTTCTTGTTGCACTTTCCTCCCCTCACAACTTTCCCCCTAGTACACTATCCTCTTGGAAAAGTAAAAGAAAAATTCTTTCATTGTTTTACAATTCCTCCCCCCAGATCCAGTCCACTATTCAGCCTTTGCTCTGGACTCCTGCCATGACAAAAATACCTAATCACATATCCCTTTAAAATAGTTTTCTCCCTCATCTGTTTCAGTGTGATATACATTATTGAACCCATCTTTCTCAGTCTCCCCCCAACCCCAATGTCAATCTTCTTTTACAATAGTGGCACCATGTAGTATTTGTCCTTTTGTGACTGAGATACTTCACTCAGCATAATGTCCTCCAGGGTCACCCATTTTGAATAATATTGCATGAGTTCCTTGTTTTTCAATGCAGCATAGTATTACATTGTGTGAATATACCACAGCTTCTCTATCCATTCATTTGTTGATGGGCACTTAGGTTGTTTCCAACTCCTTGCTATTGTGAACAAAGCTGCAATAAACATGGGTGTGCATATATCTGCTTAGATGTCAGTTATGGTCTCTTTGGGGTATATTCCCAGTAGTGGAATTGCTGGGTCAAAGGGTATCTCTATTTGCAACATTTTGAGAAAGCGCCATACCACCTTCCACAGTGGTTGCACCATTTTACACTCCCACCAACAGTGAATAAGGGTTCCAGTTTCTCCACAACCTTGCCAGCATTTGATGTTTGCTGTTCTGTTAAATTTTGCTATTACTGGGGTGAGATGATATCTCATAGTTGTTTTGATTTGCATCTCTCTTAGAGCTAGGGATTTTGAACATTTCTTCATGTACTTGTCAGCCATCTGAATGTCTTCTTTGGTGAAGTGTCTGTTCATATCCTGTGCCCATTTTTTATTGGATTGTTTACCTTTCTCTTGTTGTGGTGCCCAAGTATTTTATAAATTCTGGATATAAGTCCCTTATTATCTGACATGTCATTACCAAATACTTTTTCCCAGTCTGTGGCTTCCCTTTTTATGCTGTTGGAGAAGTTTTGGAATGTGCATAGAGATTTGATTCTTAGAAGGTCCCATTCACCTATCTTATCTTCTCCTGGTTGGAGGAGAAAAATATTTTTTAATGTTTCATATGAAAAGTTTCGTTTCTTAGGTCAAGGTTCTTGACCCGTAATACCTCCTACTGTATCTACAGACGTTGAGCTGAGCCCATTCATATCATCTCCGAGGAAACTGGAGACAACGACAACAACATAAGCATGCTATTGCTCATGCCACTGACTATCCCAGAAATAACAGTTTATTTCTTATCCAAGGATATTGTGTCTTCTACCAGCACTTGTAAAATTGTGGTAGGCCTATATGTAAGCTTGCAAAGTAGGATATCTCAGACCCTTTGCAATTCTTTATACTGATAAACTAGAACTGGCAGCATATATAAAATTTTTCAATGTTTTTTCAAATTTTTCAACAGCCTTTAAAACAGCTATTCTCTGTTGATTAGATCGACCCAGTCTCACTGTACTATGTGGAAATGTACAACTTGAGGAATAAAGTGTGTCTGTCTCAAGCCAGGGTACTTTCAATTGCTTCATATACAAGTGAAACTTTGACAATGGATAAGGAAGACTAAGTAGTCATGCATTTGAATTTTGATATTAGTAAAGAGTACTGAGCTGCCAGAATAACAAACAAATCTGTACTTTGAAGCAAGAATGGTGAGAATTCATCTCATTTATTCTGACCATGTAAACAGGAAGGATTTGTCCCTGGAGAAGAGCAGGGTCATAAATGAAACCAAAATATGAAAATTCTCAATGAAATAGATTGACCTAGTGGCCACAACACTGGGTTCAAATAATTGTTAGGACAGATTAGGGTCAAACATTATTCTGTGCTATGCTATTCTTATTCTTATTCTATTCTACTCTACTCTACTCTACTCTACTCTACTCTACTCTACTCTACTCTACTCTATTCTATTCTATTCTATTCTATTCTCACTATGAGTCTGAACTGACTTAACAGAACCTAAAAACAACAAACAAAACCTCCAGTCTAAGACTCAATAAGGTGTAGTGAATTCTTTTTATGCAACTTTTCTAGCCATTGTTTTGTAACTTGCACAGAATGAATGTCTAGGTCACAATCTTAGGAAGGATTGGTCAATTAGCCATGCAAATAGTGACTTCAAAATCCATCCAATAGTACTGAGTCCCTAGAATTCCAGGTAGGGAACTGATTAGTTTTACTCTGCAATAGCAAACTGATTCATTTTGCTATGAAAATAATGACTTGAAAATCTACTTAAAAAGGATTAAAGTCTCTTGTAGTCCATGTAAAAAGTGGTCTATTTTGCCATTCTGTAATTTGGGGTGGCCTAGAATCCCTGTGTTGAGAATTTCCTAGACCCAGAAAAGAGATCTGCAAGACTGAAGATGGAGACACAGTGGGCTGGTTGGCCCATGGAGACACAGCTGCAGTGGGCTTGCTGGTTGCCTGGTATTGAACTGGGTGCCTCCGTGCAATGTCTCCAGTGCAAGGTGTTCATGCTGGAGACTTAACTGTTGCATTTTCTTGTGCGGGTGAGATCTGTGTGTGCTCCATGTTACATGGCTCACACACTGGCCAGAGTGGTGGAAGCTACATAAGCACTTGAGTAAGGTGGGCCCAGATAGAATGATGGCAAAAGGGAGAACCATGTGAAACTAAGCAGTGTGGTAGAGCCAATAATGGAGGCCCAGAAGGATCTAGCTTTTGAGATCCTATAGAGGGATCTTCCCACTAGCAACACAAGGTCCAGTGAAGTCCAGCAGGGCCAATAATGGAGGCCCAGAAGGATCTAGCTTTTGAGATCCTATAGAGGGATCTTCCCACTAGCAACACAAGGTCCAGTGAAGTCCAGCAGGCAAGCTGAAGCCTCAGGAGCTGTACAGGCATCTAGGAAACATAGTAGTACCTGGAGACAGCTTCTGATGAGGATAACAGCTGACCTGAACCACAGTATATTGGTCCAATAACTTAAGAATGCTGTTGTTGAGTGCCATCAAGTCAACTATGGTTCATAATAAGCCAATGCATGACAGATCTGAACTTCGCCGTTTCCTGCACTATCCTCACCATCTCTGATATGCTCAAGCCCATTAGTAGAGTCTCTGTGTCGGTCCGTCTCATTGAAAGCCTTCCTCTTTTTCTCTGACCTTTCCCAGCATGTTGTCTTTTTCCCCCAAGGACTCATCTTTCCTGAAAATATGCCCCCAATATGTGAGACGATGTTTTACCATCCTCATCTGTAGGGAGCATCTGGTTGTACTACCTCCAAGGCATTATTATTTGGTCTTTTGGCAGTCCATGGGTTATTTAGTACTCCAAAACCACAACTCAAAGACATCGATTCTTCTTCTGCCATTCTTAGTCATTGTCTTTCAGATGCATAACAAACAATTAAAAGTACCATGGCTAGGATCAGGTGCACCTTAGTCTTTAAACTGACATTGTTGTTCATTAGCACTTTGGAGAGGTCCTTGACAGCGTCTTTCCCCAGTGCCACTTGTCTTTTGATTTCTCAACTGTCATTACCATGGATGTTGATTATGAATAAACATGAATGTGAATTTAGGAATACACATGAATAATTTGGAATAGGATAAGAGTTTCTCCTTTAATAATTTATTATAAGTTGTTGTTGTTGTTGTTAAGTGTCATCTAGTCGCAGGCAACTCATAGCAACCCTATGAAGCAAAGTCCTCAACACTCGGGTGTCTCTCATCCTCTCTCCAGGTTCATAGGGTTTCCGGAGGTAAGTTGTTACGGAAGTGGATGCCACTCCTCCTTACAATTATTAGTAGTAGTAATTGTTTTATTCAGATGATAATAATAATAAGAACAATAACAACAACATCTTTCACTTTGCGGATTCTAGATTTCACTCATTTGGCTCAATCACAGATGAGCATAGCACCCACGGAATGGGTAATGTCAGTGTGTGTGTACCTGCCTTCTTCCTAGCTGTACTATGACTTACTGGAAATGTGAAGAAATACTTTTTTGTCTGTGCAGTACAGATAAATAAGCTCATCCATCTAAAAAAAAAAAATAACAAACACAAAAAAGCCCACTTTTAAAACACCTTTGAAACAATATTATTTCTCCTATAATCTCTCTAATTGGGCTTTAAAAATGATAATGCCTTCTTTCCTTATAAATACTGATAACATCCAATAAATTACCTGGGCTTACATTTGTCAGATATTTTGATTAATTGATATTTCCTATCAGGTTTACAGTCTTTTACTATTTCCACACACCACCCTTCACCACACTCACAAAGAAAGACCAGGGAGTTTTCTTAAGCTAACAGTATCCTTCCTAATGACCCTGCAAATATACACTTAACCCACAAGTTGGCTTAAAGGATTAGTTCCTGATTTGGTCCTTAATTCAACATTCTCTGAACAGAACCTTCTTGTTTTGTGGGTAATCTGGAGCCAGTGTTAGCCTCCCAGTACACTACCAGACAAACACCAGAAAATCTTACAGGCCAAGTTAAGGTGTTTAAATTCCACAATTTTTCAAAACAATACAAAAAAGTGGTGAAAAGCAATAGGAAAGGGACAATTTGGGTTACCATTTAGTATAGGGAGTGGAACATATCCTAGTCCTAGTGTCTTAGTTACCTAGTACACTACTATGATATAAACAGGGTTAGTTTAGCTCTAAGAGAGATGCAAATCAAAACAACTGTGAGATATCATCTCACCTCAGTAATAGCAAAATTTAACAGAACAACAAACAACAAGTGCTGGCGAGGTTGTGGAGAAGCTGGAACCCTTATTCACTGTTGGTGGGAGTGTAAAATGGTGCAACCACTGTGGAAAGCTGTATGGTGTTTTCTCAAAAAGTTGCAAATAGAAATACCACATTTGACCCAGCAATTCCACTACTTGGAATATACCCTAAAGAAACCATAATTGCCACCCAGGCAGATACATGCACACCCATGTTTATTGCGGCTTTGTTTGCAATAGCAAAGAGCTGGAAACAACCCAAGTGCCCATCAACAAACAAATGGGTAGAGAAGCTCTGGTATATTTACACAATGGAATACTATGCTGCCCTGAAAAACAAGAACCTCATGAAATATTATGAAAAATGAATGACCCTGGATGACATTATGCTAAGGGAAATATTTCAGTCACAACAGGATAAATATTGCATACGGCCACTGACATCAGGGTTGACAGAAGACAGAGAAGGAGGGAAGGAATGATGTATTTGCATTGAAACAGGTGAGGGAGAGAACTGTTTAAAAGGGATATATGAATGGGTATTCTTGTCATTATAGAAGTCCAGAGTAAAGGCTATATAGTAGAGTGAACTTGGGGGGATGGATTGCATAACAATGAAAGAGTTTTTCTTTTTCTTTTCAAGGACAAGAATGAATTGGGGGGAGGGGTGGACAGGGAGAAAAATGCAACAATGAATGACTGGAAACCCTAAGTCTCTGGAAACTTTCATTAAAATTAGGTTTGTTTTTTTTTTTAAAAAAAGACTCATTCTACACAGTTGTAGCTTCATTAACAAAACAGGAGAAAAATCTTTTTCCAAACTAGATCACATGGTACAAGTGTTGGGATTTCAACACACATTTTGGGGGATTTACTTCAATCCAAAGCACTTGAGTTAGGCCATATTCAAATTTTCTGTGTTTAATTTCCTAAGGTGTCATGGTACTAGGGAAATTGTAGCTAATGTTAGATGGATCTTAGCTGAAAACAGGGAGTACCAGAAGAATGTCTATCTGTATTTCATTGATTATACCAAAGCGTTTGACTGTATAGATCATAACAAACTGTGGCTGACTCTGAGGAGAATGGGAATCCCAGAACACTTGATTGTGCTAATGAGAAACCTATACTTGGACCAAGAGGCAGTCATCAGAACAGAGCAAGGAAACACTGCATGGTTCAAAATTGGGAAGGGCGTATGGCAGGGATGTGTCCTATCGCCATACCTTTTCAACCTATATGCAGAACAGATTATCCGGGAGGCTGAGCTCTATGAGGAGATGTGTGGTGTCAGGATTGGTGGAAGATTTATCAACAATCTGCGTTATGCAGATAACACAACCCTGCTTGCTGAAACTAAAGAGTACCTGAAGTGCTTGCTGCAGAGGGTCAAGGACTGCAGTCTCCAATAAGGATTGAGGCTCAATGTCAAGAAGACAAAGATTCTTACCACTGAACCAACTGGCAGCATCAGGATGGATGGTGAAGAGATTGAGATTGTTCACAGGTTTAGTTTGCTTGGCTCCACAATCAACACTCTTGGCAACAGTAGCCAGGAAGTTAAAAGACATATTGCAATGGGAAAGTCTGCTATTAGGGACCTCTCAAAAGTACTGAAGAGCAACAGTGTCACTCTGGAGACTACAGCACATCTGACACAGGCCATGGTATTTGCAATCAATTGTTATGCATCAGAGAGTTGAACAATGACTAGGGAGGATAGGAGGAGAATTGATGCCTTTGAGCTGTGGTGCTGGAGAAGAGTATTGAAAGTACCATGGACTGCTAAGAAAACAAACCAATTCATCCTAGAGAGGGTTAAACCGGGCTGCTCTTTGGAGGCAAGGAGCTTCATCTGGGACTTCATCTGACATATTTTGGACATGTTGTAATGAGGGATTGGTCCTTGGAGAGGGACATCATGCTTGGGAGGGTAGAGGGACTGCGCAGGAGGGGAAGGCTCTCTATGAGATGGATTGATTCTGTCACTGGGGTAATTGGGATGGGTGTGTCAGAGGCAGTGTGACTGGCACAGGATAGAGCAGGGTTTAGGGCTGTTGTACATAGGATCACTAGGAGTTGCAAGCGACTCGATGGCACATAACAATACAACAACAATGCTACTTTAACGGAAATAGAGAAAGTGAATGGCCTTAACAAGCAAAAGCTTGTTTTCTCATAGTTTAGAAGTCTGAGAGTGCAAATTTAAAGTTCTGGCTGTCAGTTCTGAAGGAAGATCCTTGACTCTTTTCTGCTTCAGTAGACCACATGCTCCTTGTGATCTCTGTATGTCTTGGCATCAATCATCTTTGGGTCTAGGAGGCCCTCAGCACAAGAACTTTGGGTCCTTAAGGTGCATTCTGCTCCAGGCTGTTCTTTTTTGTGGTGGTCAACTCTCTGTGTTAAATTAATTTTCCTCTCTCTCTTTTAAGACAAAAAGTGATACAGGTTAGATCCTGGAGAAATTCCCCTTACACTGTCACCTGGTCAGCATTGTCACCTGAGTTGTCATTTAAGTAAGTCCCTTAAGTGATACATCCACCCTAAACCTGCCTCATTAACATAACAAATATAATCTCAAAAAAATTTAAGATGATTTGGGTGAAAATTTACGGAACAAATTGATTCCCCATTCAACCATTCATACACATTTTTACTGACTTTAATTGTAGTACTCACACTATCACCCAATTCTTATTGCTTCCTCCCTGAGATTCTCCTTTCTATTTATCCTCCTTTCCTACCACTTCCTGTCTCCTGAGATTTACCCCTGGGAAAATTTTCCCTTTTTTATCTTGTGTGGTTAATTGCTCTAATGAATTATGTGCCTTCTTGGGGTTATTTCCTGTCAATTGTTTGCCTGTGCTTTGAGTGAGTTCAAGTCCAGGCTTGAAGGATTTCTAAGGGCCATATTCTCAGAGGTTCCTCCAGTCTCTATAAGACCAGCAAAATTAGTCTTTTTACATTATTTTGTGAGGCTTGTTCCTCTTTTTCTACCACTGTTCTAGATGGAATTATGCCTCCCCAAAATGCATGTAGATAATCCATAACATGGAAGTTATACAATGTTTCCCTATCATCTATGAAACCAAATAGTTGTCGAAGGATTAAATATGGAATGCAAGACTCCCTAAGTCTTAATCTAATATAAGAGGAGTTCCACTAGGGTGTGGTATGTAATACCTTTTATCTTACTGGACATTAAAGGGGGAGGAGAACAATCTTAGAGAGGGCACTTCAGTACTACCGATAAAGAACTACCAGGAGTGGAGTGCACTTTTTGGCCTGGGCTCTTGCATAATGAAGTTCTTAGAAACTAGAGAAGGCCAGAACACATGGAGATCTCCAGGGAGCACTGGACCTGCAGATGCTGAAGGAAATAGGGACTTTTCTCCACTATCAACAGAAAAAGAGGGCCTTTCCCTAGACCTTGTATCTTGAAGGCAAATTTCTAGCCTCCTAAACAGTAAGAGAATACATTTTTATTTAAAAATACATGTATTTGTGATATATGTTCAGGACCTACTGTTGTTATTTTTTTAATTAATTTTTATGAACATTTACAGAGATTTTCAATTTCTATGCATTCATTGTTTCACTTTTCACCCTGCCCAGCCCTCCCCCACCCCAGTTCGCTTCTCTTTTTGAAAAGTAAAAGAAAAACTCGTTCATTGGTATACAATCCCCCTGCATCCTTCCCCCACCCCCACCGCCCTGAGTACTCTCCACTATGCAACCTTAATTCTGGACTCTTGTGATAACCATGATATCCTATCATATATCGCTTTTAAACTGTTTTCTCCCTCATCTGTTTCAACGCAGTATAGTTAATTTATCCAGTTTTTCTCAGTCTTACCCCAAGCCTGAGGTCAGTCCCATTCTACAACAGTGGCTCCACAGGACCTACTATTATATTATCTTTCTGACTAGTCAGTAGTGACAATTGAGTACTACTTGATTTCTACTTTTTTCAGGTTGTATCACAGAGGTCATTTAGTTCTTTGAAAGCATCTTTTCCATTAATTTTTAATATAACCTTATTCTACCTCATTAACCACAGGGTCAGTGGATGAGAGATGGATTTTAACAATGACTATAAGAATGGGTTTGAACGTAACAGAGATTATGATGATGGCAAAAGGTAGAGCAAGATTCCAGTCTGTTGTTCAAAGGGTCACTATGAGATGTTGAGTCAACAGCATCTAACAACAATTACAACCATAGACAGAGGTTAGCATTTTTAGCAAATTACAAAATAGAGGGTAATAACACAATACCAGTCTAGTCGATACATAGTTTGGAAGGATACATGATAATTTGATCCATGACTCTTGTGCCCTATTTGATCACAATCCATCCCTATTAAAACTGTAGTTACAAAGGTAAGAGTAAAGGAGGCTAGGCGACCTTTAGGTGGCAGGGAGCAACACACACTCTTATTTTAATTTAAACACTGGCTGATAAATCAGGACTCATCTGAACCTCACAATCATGTGCTTTCAGTTTTAGTTTCTGGGAAAAGCACACACGGAGCCTGAATTCAGCTGTGATGGTCACCAATGTATGGTTGATTTAAGTACATGAGCTACTTCTTAATACATAGCCTTTCCCGGGGAGTAATCACAGGGTCACACAATTTGATGGGTGGAGGGAGGGGGATATGTGAAGGAAACGGGAAAGATCTGGTGCAAAAAACAAGGTATATGAACTTTGTAAATAAACCAATATGTTTTTGTTGTTGTTATGTGCCGTTGAGTCACTCATAGTGACTCTGCTATGTACAAGAGCCCTAAACCCTGCTCTATCCTGTGCCAACAGCACTGTCTCTGACACCTATTCCCACTACCCCAATCACTGAATCTATCCATCTCATCAAGGGTCTTCCTTTCTTGCTTTATCCCTCCATCCTCAATATGGATTGAAGCTCAACATCAAGAAAACAAAGATTCTTACCACTGAGCCAATTGGCAGCTTCATGTGGATGGTGAAGAGATTGAGATTGTTAACAGCTTTAGTTTGATTAGTTCCACAATCAACATTCTTGGTACCAGCATCCAGAAAATCAAGAGACAAATTGCATTGGGAAAGTCAACTGTCAGGGACCTCTCCAGAGTACTGAAGAGCAACGACGTCAGGCTGGACACTAAGGTGTGCCTGATCCAGGTGATAGTCTTTGCTAATTGTGTGCTATGAGTCAGAGAGCTGGACAATGACTAGGGATGATAGAAAAAGAATTGAGCTGTGGTGCTGGAGAAGAGTGTTGAATATACCATGGACTGCTGGGAGAACAAACAGATTCATCTTGGAGAGGGTGAAACCGGGCTGCTGTTTGCAGGCAAAGATTCCTAAGGTTCATCTGAAACCAGTATAAAATAACAAAACAAAAAAAAAGGAAAGAAAAACAATATATACAAACTTTGTAAGCAAACCAGTATAAAATAAAAAATTATTTTAAAAAGATATTTAACCTTTCCAACTATTTATCATTGTTCTTGCTTGCACCATCCTTTTTATGACATAGCACATCTTACAAGTTACTGACTGACTCATTGTCCTCATTTGCATACCTCAATGCCATCTACATCTCACATGCCCCTTATTTAACCACTCTCTGTACACATTTTTCATTTCAAACATCCTGTTTGCTTCTTTACTCTCTATAACAGAATTAAATAGCATGTAAAACCAAACATTCATACAACTTATTATAAAGGAAACAAAATCAGCATAAGGTTGGTTCCTGTGACTCAAAGGTAAAAGTCCTTCTGCTTCCTCTTGTGCTCTTGTCTGCCATGGCAACCTTTCTCTCCCGTGCTATTTCCTTGCTGAGTTTGATAAATTGCCGAAATAGTTACAAAGAGTTCACAAACTATGTGGTTATGTGTTTCATTAGGGTAACAACATAGACGTAATAGGATAAAACTTGGGGTGTAATTCAGAGTAAACAGCAGGAAATTTGAGATACAATTCAAAATAGAACTCAGAATACAACTCAGGTGGGTGAAATATGCAGGTAAGGCCTGGGAAGGTCCCTACAAAGAGAACACATCTCTACCTTCGTTTATCAGGGTATCTACCTTCAGACAAACTCCTTGAGGTCTACTTCAGTGTGACTGCAGCTCTTTTCTGATCAAGGTAGCTTGCTTTCAGATTCCAGGCTGTGTTTGGTGTATGTTTGTTTGTTTATGTCGATGATATATTTCTTGTCAATTATGGGGCAATATCTCTACTAATCTGGGTAAAGCTCAGATACTAGGCAGGTTTTCTCTGCCAATCTTATTACAGATCAACTACAGGGTGGATCATAACTCAACAAATCCTTGCAAGCTGTGTCTGCAGATAGTAAGCCAATCAATTCTTTGATGAGTTGTGGCCTAATTAATCATTTTGGGGGAATTACAAACTCTGGCCCAAAGAAACTAAATAAGGAAAACCCATTGCACCATGTTTGCCCTTTCTTAGTCTGTATTTATTAGGGCTCTTTGGTTGGAAGCAAGTGGTACTAATAACACAAGCTGAAGCATGGAAGGAGGATTTATTATATGACTCCATGAAGCAGTAATGGTTCAGTGCTACAATACTCACCTTTCAGCAGGAACACCCAAGTCTGATTCCAAACCAATGCACCTCGTATGCATGTAGGAGGAGGAAAGGCCTGTAAAACCTTTCAGACGGGTTCTGAAAATCAGTCAATGGATCAAAAAGATCTGTTCATTTCCAGTCTTTTTTAAAAAAATAAAATTTTGTTTTAATTGTGATTTTAATGAAGAGAAGTTAGATTTTCATTCATTCATTATTGCACATTTTACCCCTACTTCCTCCCCAGTTCCCCTTTTTTTTTTAAAACAAACAAACAAACAAACAAACAAACCTCATTCATTGTTCACAATTAACTACCTCTCCTCCTTCCCCCCTCCTCCCAGTCCTCTTTGCCATAATGTACCTCTTATGCTGGCTATTATCGTACATATAAATGCCTAATCATATATTCCTTTTAAACAGGTCTTTCCTTCATCTGTTCCAATGCAATAGCCATTATCTATATCCACTCTTATCCTATTCTCTTCCCAAACCCCCATGCCAGCTCTGCTTTACAACAGTGGTGCTATACAGTATTTGTCCTTTTGTGACTTCAACAGAGCAGCAAACAATAAATGCTGGCGAGGTTGCTGAGAAATTGGAACCCTTATTCACTGCTGGTAGGAGTGTAAAAGGGTACAACCACTATGGAAGGCAGTGGGGTTGTTATTGTTGTTGTTGTTATGTGCCGTTGAGTCGCTTGCAACTCATAGCGACCCTATGTACAACAGCCCTAAACTCAGCTCTGTCCTGTGCCAATCGCACTGTCTCTGACACTCCCAATCCCGATTATCTCAGTCACTGAATCAATCCACCTCATAGAGGGCCTTCCTCTCCTGCGCCGTCCCTCCACCCTCCCAAGTCCTCTCTAAGGTCCGGTCTCTCCTCACAACATGTCCAAAATATGTTAGACATGTTAGACAGTGGGGTGCTTTCTCAAAAAGTTGGAAATAGAAATACCATTTGACCCAGCAATGCCACTACTGGGAATACATCCTAAAGAAATCAGAACCACCATTCAAACAGATTCATGCACGTGCATGTTTATTGCTGCGATATTTACAATAGCAAAGAGATGGGAGCAAGCCATGTGCCCATCAACAAATGAATGGATAAAAAAACCTATGGTATATTCATACAATGGAATAGTACAGAGCACTGAAAAACAATGAACTTGTAAAACATTACACAGCATGGGGGACCCTGAAGGACATAACTTCCAGTCTTGAGATGATGACGACCTGGCAGATTTTTTTCCCTGCTGTGCGTAGAATCACCAAGCATTAAAATAGACTTGTCAATAGCTGACAACATTATATGATCCTGGAATCCCAGGTCAGGAGAGCAACCAGCCTCATCCAGTCCTGCTAGAGGCATGGGCAGTGGCCAGGAATCCTCCCAGTAGCCCCTAAGCCCCCTTCTGCTTGTCTTCTCTTCCTCCTCCCTGCTCCTCAGTCTTTGTGCAGACTCCTCACTCCTGGCATCTGCACTACACATCTCCACTCAGTTTCAGGGTTGAAGTAGATTCGCTTCTCCCATACCAACTGCCTACTTCTAAAAAACTACAGAGTTCCTTTTTCTCAGATGAGTCTCTACCCTTGAGAGTCTTCCTGAAATTTGTCTAAAAATATTCAAGGGCAGAGAAAGTGCTAGAAAGCTCCTGTGTTTCCAGTAACCACCAGGCTAGTAGGAAAAGGGTGGAGTGTGTGATGATACGGGCAGCTTTGCTAAGTGTCTGGTAGTGAATTAGTCAGGTTAGCCCTGTTGATGCAGTGGGTAAGCAGTTGACTGGTAACCAGAAGGCTGACAGTTTGAACACACTAGTGACTCCAAAGGAGAAGTATGTGGCAGTCTGCATTCATAAAGTCTTAGAAGCCCTGAGGGGAAGTTCTACTCTGTCCTATAATGTTTCTATGAGTCAGAACTCACTGGAGGGTGGTGGGCTTGATTTGGGTTGTCTGGTAAAGCAAAACAAAATGCCAACTGATACACAATTTTACCGAGTTGTTCTGAACTAGAAAAACTGTTGTTAAAACTTAAAATAGAAGACCCCAGGAAACTTTCCATTATCAAGCAACATATTGAAGCATAAAAGTTATAAACAGGATTTTGGCTTCCTGAGGAGTCCAGCAGATGAGATGCCTTATGTGGGTTTGCCCAACCACGGCCCCGGCACTGGCCTCTCAGTCTAATCTCCCCAGGCTGAGACCAAAGATGGAACTCCAGCCCTTTAAGAGTGCTGTGTGGTGAGTGGGACAATTTACCCACATTACTAAACACTTGTGTTTTATCAGCCAAGTTGTTCTTACTAAGGCACGTGTTATTGGACCAGCTTGCCTCTTTCCCACTGCCTACTTGAGCGATTCAAGGACTCTGGAATAGGCCCAGGAGAAGAAGTCGATTTCTCCCTTAAAAATATAATACATTTTGCTATCTCTCTTCTGGTGGCCTAGTGGCAAGAAGCTGTGCTGCAATCCCAAAGGCACATGGTTCAAATCCACCAGCTGCTCCATGGGAGAAGGATAGGCAATCTTCTCCCATGCGATTAACTGCCTCTGAAAACCTGCTGGGGGGTCAGCTATGGGTTGGTTCCAACTCAACAATATTCAACAACAACAACATCCCTCTTCTTGCTTCCACCAACAAGTCACAGTAACTGAGGGTGGGAAGCATCTTTATCATGAGACCCTGTGAAGCTCACATGAAATTCTGTATTAAAGCAATCGCCAAGACTGTGACAACTGTAATAACTGCCTTTGGGCATTTGAGACGGAGGTGAAGTGGGTGGAGGTTGCTGGAAAATGATGTAATTCTCCCAGAATGATTGGTTAGGCCACAATCCATCCAAGAATTGATTGGTTTACTATCTGAAGAATAGTAAGCAGAGAGGGAGGAGCATCTAGTGGACACTGATGCAAGATGGTTTGGGATTTTCAGGACCTGTCAGAGTGGAAGGCATTCAGGAAGTCAGTGTAAAGGCCTCACTGTTCATTTCTCTTCATTCTTATTCCCCAACACGCGCACACACACACACACAGAGCACAGCAAGGCATATACACATATATGCACACACACACACAGAGCACAGGCAGGCACGCGCGCGCACACACACACACACACACACACACACACACACATCTACATTTATAGGCACACACAACCACACACCACATCCCTCTTCTTCCCTTTCTCCATATTGCTGCAGAAAACAAAGCTAATTGGCCTGCTATCAAAGCAAAGAGGTACATGTTTTTTCTCAGGAAGAGTCTCTGCTCTTCTTCTAGAACATCCAGAGCTTCCATATCTGCCTAGAACACAAGGAAGGCAAGAATTCTATCACTGAACCAACTAAACCTCTTATTGCCTTCTAATGTTTCATATATTCATTTCTTTTTTACAACAGTTCACTCCTGGGTGACATCAAGTCTTGGAGTTGACTGCTGTAAGGTCCAAGAGGGAAGAGGTTTCATGGTTTTAATGAGAAATTAGAGTAAAACACTCGGTGTGGTGGAGAGAATGTGTTGCACTAATTCTTATAATAGACTAAAGATCCAACCTGGAGGACTTATCTTAAGAACTTTCCCATTAGGTTAGAGGAGTTTCCCGCCTGTGGTAGTCAGACATGAGATCAGCTGCTCTACAGTAGAGAGAGGATATGGGCCTTGGTAAGGATGCTTCTTCTCCATCACCCATCCATCAGTGTGTCCTACTGGGGTATTTGCATGTTGCTGTGAGGTTGACAATCATCAGACTCAGTAGACAGGCTTCAGTGGTGATTCTAGACTAAGATAGACTAGGAAAGAAAGTTCTAACAATCTATTTGTGAACATCCACCAGTGATACCCCCACGGATCACAATATGTATTATTCAACAAACTACTGGAGGATGAGTCCTTAGAGTGGAAGGCACACAGTGCACAAGCCTATCAATGCTGGGTTGTGAAGATTGTGAAGGTGTTTTGTTGTATAGACTTGTTACGAGTCAGAACCAACTCAAGGACAACCAACAGCAAGGAGACTTCTTGCTGCCATATAACAGAAAATCCAGCCATAGGAGGTGTGGCTTACTTACCACAGTCAGAAGAAGAATTGATGCCTTTGATTTGTGGTGTTGAAAGAGAGTACTGAATATATCACATAAACTGCCAAAGAACAAACATGAGTTGGAGAAAGTGAAACAAGGCCGCTCCTTGGAGGCAAGAACAGTGAGGCTTTGTCTTATATAATTTGGGCCTGTTGTGAGAAGGGGCCAGTCTTTGAAAAAAGACATTGTGTGTGTAAAGTTGGAGGGTCAATGAAAGAGAGGAAGACCCTCAACAAGATGGGTTGACACAGTGACTGTGTGTAAGAGGACCAGATGCAACATGGGTATGACCAAGTCTGACTTCTACCTGCTTCATAAAGGGAAATTGTATCCATCAATAATATCCATAACAGCAAATAGATAGCTGCTGTGTCAGACACTTCATCCCCCATGCTTTCGCACTATTTCCATCAGTCACTGGGTTTGATATTCATTGTTGACTAACAGACTTTACTCACAGTTTTGGTATGAATAGTGGACTTTATTGTTGTTGTTAGGTGTCATCAAGTAGAGTATGACCCATAGCGACCCTACGGACAGAAGATCTGAACCCAGTTCGATCTTGGGCCATCTTCACACTTACTAACACAGAAGAGCCCATTGCAGTAGTCATCATGTCAATCCACCTAGTTGAGGTTCTTCCTGTTCTTCAGTGACCCTTATTGTTGTTGTTGTTGTTGTTATGTGCCATTGAATCACCTGTGACTCATAGTGACCCTATATACAACAGCTTTGAAGACTGCCCTGTCCTGAGCCAGTCTCACTGACACCGACACACATACCTCCATTGCCCTAGTTACAGTATCAATCCATTTCCTCCAGGGTCTTCTTCTCCTGCGCTGCCCCTCAACCCTTCATAGCATGATGTCCTTCACCAAGGATCAATCTCTCCTGGCCACATGCCCAAAGCATGTGAAATAGAGCTTCAAAATCCTAGCCTCCAAGGAGAAACTTGGTTTCACCTTCTCCAAGACAGATCGATTTGTTTTCTTGGCAGTCCATGATATGATCAAGATTCTTCTTTACACCACAATTCAAAGGCATCAATTCTTCTTCAGTCATCCTTAGTCATTGTCCACTTGTCTAATGCATAGCAAATAACTGCAGAGACTATGGCCTGGAACAGGCTCACCTTAGTCTCTAGACCAACATCGTTGTTTTTCAGTATTCTGGAGAGATCCCTGACAGCAGCTTTACCTAATGCAATTTGTCTTTTTCTAACTACTGGTGTCAAGAATGTTGGTTGTTGAGCAAGCTGTAACTGTTAACAACCTCAATCTCTTCTCCATCTATCATGGTGCTGTCAATTGGCCTAATGTTGAGAATCTTTGTCTTCTTGATGTTGAACTTCAATCCATATTGAAGACTATAGTCCTTGACCTTCTGCAGCAAGCACTTCAAGTTTTCCTCAGTTTCAACGAACAAGGTTGTGTCATCTGCTTAATGTAGGTTGCTGGTGTCTTCCTCCAATCCTGATGCCATATTGGTCCTCATAAAGGCCCGCCTCCTGAATGATCTGTTCTGTGTATAGATTGAAAAGGTATGGAGCTAGGACACATCCCTGACACACTCTCTACCTAATTTTGAACCATGCAGTTTCCCTTGCTCTGTTCTGAGGACTGCCTCCTGGTCCAAGTATAGGTTTCAAATAAGCACCATCAAGTGTTCTGGGAGCATAATCAAGTGCTCTGAAGGACTTGGAAGAAAAAAAAGAAGCTTTAGGAATTGATGGAATACCAATTGACATATTTCAACAAACAGATGCTGCCCTAGACTTGCTCACCAGGTTGTGCCAGAAATCTAGAGGACAACTACCTGGTTAACTGACAGGAACCTGGCTAACTGACAGGAAGAGATCCATATTTATTCTCATTAAAAAAAAAGGTTACCTGACAGAGTGTGGAAATTATTGAACAATATAATTTATATCATTGATTTCACATGCAAGCAAGATTCTACTGAAGATTATCCAAAACGACTGGAACAGCACATTAGCAGAGAACTGCCAGAAGTCCAGGCTGGGTTTAGAAGGGGTCATGGCACTAGGGATACTGTAGCTGATGTTAGATGGATCTTGGATGAAAGCAGAGAATACCAGAAGAATGTCTATCTGTGTTTCATTGATTATGCAAAGGCATTTGACTGTGTGGATCATAACAAACTGTGGCTGACTCTGAGAAGAATGGGAATCCCAGAACATTTAATCGTGCTAATGCGAAACCTATACTTGGACCAAGAGGCAGTAGTCAGAACAGAGCAGGGTAACACCACATGGTTCAAAATTGGGAAGGGTGTACGCTGGGGATGTGTCCTGTCTCCATACCTTTTCAACCTGTATGCAGAGCAGATTATCCGGGAGGCTGGGCTCTGTGAGGAGAATTGTGGCATCAGGATTGGTGGAAGATCTATGAACAATCTGCGTTATGCAGATGACACAACCCTGCTTGCTGAAACTGAGGAGGACCACATGCACTTACTGCAGAGTGTCAAGGACTGCAGCCTTCAGTATGGATTGAGGCTCAATGTCAAGAAGACAAAAATTCCCACCACTGGACCAATTGGTAGCATCAGGATGATGACAAAGAGATTGAGACTGTTCACAGCTTCAGTTTGCTCGGCTCCACGGTCAATACTCTTCGCACCAGCAGCCAGGAAATAAAAAAACATATTGCGATGGGAAAGTCTGCTGTTAGGGACCTCTCTAAAGTACTCAAGAGCAACGGTGCCTCTCTAGAGACTAAGGTCCGCCTGATGCAGGCCATGGTTTTTGCAATCACTTGTTATGCATCTGAGAGTTGGACAATGACTAGGGAGGACAGAAGAATTGATGCCTTTGAGCTGTGGTGCTGGAGAAGAGTACTGAATGTACCACAGACTGTCAGGAAAACAAACAGATTCATTCTGGAGAGGGTTAAACTGGGTGCTCCTTGGAGGCAAGGATTCTGGGGCTTCGTCTGCCATACTTTGGACATGTTGTAAGGAGAGACAGGTCCTTGGAGAGGGACATCATGCTTGGTAGGGTGGAGGGACAGCGCAGGAGGGGAAGACACTCTATGAGGTGGATTGATTCAGTGACTGGGGTAATCGGGATGGGTGTGTCAGAGGCAATGTGATTGGCACAGGATAGAGTAGGGTTTAGGGTTATTGTACATATGGTCGCTATGAGTCACAAACGACTTGACGGCACATAACAACAACAACAATATAATTTATATCACATGTAAGCAAAATCCAGCTGGAGATCATCCAGAAATGACTGGAACAGTACATTGACAGAGAACTGCCAGAAATACAAGCTGGATTTAGAAGAGGTTGTGGCACTAGAGACATTATCACCAATGTCAGATGGATCTTGGCAGAAACAAAAGAGTACCAGAGGGATGTCTTTCTATGTTTCGTAGTTAAATGCAAAGGCATTTAACTGTGTGGGTCACAAAAAATTGTGGCTAACCTTGACAATGGGAATCCCAGAACATTTGATTGTGCTTTTGTGACCCTAAGGGAGGTAATATTACTGGGGAGTGGAAGAGGTAAATAATGTCTCACAATGAAAGTCCAGATTTAGTCTAGCAGTTCCAAGACAGATTGACAGCAAAACACAACTCCTTAATTAGTAAAAGTCTTGGTTTCAGTTCAGCAACACAAATTCAAGAAGCCTCTGGTTTTCTCAATTAGCCAGCAAGATTTGCCTCAGAGCAGGATATAAGTCAGATTCTTCAATCATTCAGCAAGAACAACAAAATCTTTAACTGTGGCCTTTATCTCAGGGCTCCTCTGGTTACACCTTGCCACAATTTCTCCGCAGCAATATAAGAGTCTCTCCACCACCATCATCAGGGTGTCTCACCAGGGTCTTGCTCTAGCTTCCCTCAAGTGTTTCTGCTCAGTGTGGGACTCTCTTTTTGTCTCTCACCTTAGACCCACAGCTGTTAATGATTTGCAAGACCATGCATCTGCAGTTAAGGTAGCTGGATATCAGAAGGGGCTGATGTAATGGCTAGAAAAACCAACTTTTAAGCTAACATTACACTGCAACAATGGGTTCAAGTATATCAGAGATAATGAGGATGGTACAGGATAGGGAAATTGAGACACATGGTTCGTGGGGTTACTGTGAGTTGTAGATGACTCGATGGCACTTAACAGCAACAACAACCACAAAGCCTGGAAGTGGCTGGTGCCGAGTCAAATCAACAGCTCAGCTATGTCAAAGCTTTTCCTCATTATCGCAGTATGGCAGCTTGAAGCATCACCCATCAAAAGAAGGATGTAGGACTGGCCAGGGCAGCCAGAGGGCACTGTTTATTTTAATTGAGGGAGGAAAAGTGTTTTCTCAAAGCCTCCAAGTTCTTGTCTTTGTCTATGACATGTGCGCAGAATAGAGCTTAAAGAAACATTGAGAAAATAAGCATTGTTCCTTCTCCTTATAGAGTAGGTGTTAGATAAGGAAGAAGGAAGAGAAAAATATGCTGGGCACCCCAGAAATAGGTAATCTACAATGTATCCTAAAGAAAAAAATGCTTACCTTTCAGTTTAGGGAATTGGGACAGAGAAAGGTACAGGGATCAAGGTCAACCATTCCTAGAATGGTCCACCACGTCTCCACTGCTGGACCAATGCAAGAAATGCAAAGGACAAGTCATAGACCAGAGGACTCCTCTGTGTCTCTTCCACAAGGTTGCTTGAATGTCCTTCCCCTGTGGCTGGATAGAGACAGACCCTGGAGGTCACATGGCAGCTACCACTCCCACCAAAGAACTATTACTATGCACACTGTTTCAATTACCCTTGGGCAGAATAAAATTGGTGTCATTTTACTGTTAACCAAAAGCTGGTGCCTCTCTAGAAGTTCAAATTCAGTGATGGCTCTGGATAAAAAAAACAGCAAGCAATTTCCTGTGTAATTTAAAGCCTCTGAAAACCCGCTGTACGGTCAGTTATGAGTTGGTTCTGATTAGACAACAATGAGAATGAGAATTTTCCCTCTAACTAGCAGGTAGACATAATGAGAAAAGATCATCTAGAAGGTAGACAAAAAAGAGGAACTAGGATTTATCTGCCTATTTGATACATCTATGGAAGGAACCACTGGAGAAGCTCAATATCAGCTGTGAAAACTAGGCCGGGGGCTGATTGTGGAA
>NW_006399883.1:6559618-6573299 GCF_000299155.1 Elephantulus edwardii
TCTGCCATTCTTAATCATTGTCCAGTTTTCAGGGACAGGAAGTCTGCTTTGTACCTGGTAGAGCTGCTCAGCGCCTGGCCCACGCCCTTCTAGCTTACCTTGATTAGTGATAGGGTGACATTTGACCTCTGAGTCCCTCCCTTCTGTTTTGTTTCTCAGTTTGTTCAGAGCTAAATGGATTATCAACTTATACTAGTTTCTGAAATTTTTATTATAACTCTTAGAGACACTTTGCTTTGGATTTCATCTCTTAAATCAGTTTACATTTGAGAGAAGTTAAAGAATTTTAAAGTAACGTTTATTTATTATTAGAGCAAGTACAGTATGTTAAAAATATTAGCAGCGTTTAGTGGTTATTTCAGATTGAATTTTATTCCTTCCAAAAAAAGTAATTTTCTAGTTCCTATTTTGTGTGATGGTGGCCTCCTTTGGGGGAAATGTTGTTTTTGTATGTGCCATACAGCTGCCTGCAACTCATAGCAACCATATATACTATAGCTCTCAACCCCACTCTATCCTGAGCTAACCTTATTGTCTCTGACACACCTACCCCTAATATTCCAGTCACTGAATCAATGCATCTCATTGAGGGTCTTCCCCTCTTGTGCTGTCCTTCCACCCTCCCAAGCATGACATCCCTCTCCGAGGACTGATCCCTCCTAGCAACATTGGGGGAAATAGGATCTTTTTATTGTTGTTGTCATCAGTTAAATTAAACAAATGATACTGGATAGGGGTGATGCCTCACAAAAGAAGGGAGCAGACAGAGCCACACACAGGAGGGTGTTGGGGAACCCACATAACATTGACAAGTGAAGGAATGTCATCAGAAACAAGAACAGTTCTTCTCTCAAAAAAAAAACCCAAAAGAATCAGCAAGGCCAAGATCCTGATTTGGACATCTGGCCTCTAGAACTGTGAGAAAATATATATCTGTTCTTTAAAGCCACCAGCTCAGTGGCATTTTGTTGTATAAACCTTAGGAAGCATACTCTCATGATGTGATGAGAAGGTGGAGCTCTGGTGATCTAGTAAAGAAAGAGTTGCACTACACCCCAAAAGCAGGCTGTTCCAGCCCACCAGTTGCTCCAAAGGAGAAAGATGGACAGTATCCTTCCATTCTATTCAGAGCCTCAGAAAACTTGCTGGAGGTTCAGCTATGAGTCAGTTCTGACTTGACAACAGTGAGCTTTGCACTGAGATGAGAAGGTATCTTAGACTCTCTTCTTTAATTTGCCGTTTCACGGGAAAGCCTAGAATCTGAAGGGCTATGACCTTAGTACTAACTACTAACCTTTCCTGAGTCAACTTACACAGGACGCTGTTACCACCTAGTCTCACCTCTATGCCTTCATCTCTCTCCTTTGAAGTTCCAGTTAACATGTAATCAACAACAAGACGCGGGGGGGAAATATTACATTTCTCTTTCAAATGAAGGAAAATCTTTTACATATTTTTTTAAGACTGAAAATCAAAATAGAACCGATAGCATCCATCTCTTTTATTTTTCAAGAAAAATTTCAATGCTAGAAATCAGAACAGTGGATCTATGATGTGAGTGAAGGCAGAATGTAGAAGTAGAACACTGATCCCCCGCTGGGCTTCTGGAGTGTCTGCTCAGCAAGGTGGTCATGTTCCAGGGCCAGGTACAGAGAGTGGATTCTGACTCATAGTGCAAGCAGACTCCTGAAGAATCCCTCCTAAAATTCACACTCTGAAGTGGGGAGGGAGGAAGAAGAAGAAGAAGAAAAGAATCAGTGAGAGTGGGTTGTTTTTTTTTTTTTTCACTTTCAGACAATTACAGAGCATTTTGAAAAGAGTTATCAATTGGCATGCTCTTTAGAAAAATTTCTTTGTATTTTATTTATAATCATTTCCACTTCCACTTCAAACAAGTAATTAAGCAGAACCAAAGATCATTCTCAAAAGACTATTGGCTAAAAGAGCTAAAGAAGATAGGTTTCTATGGCAAGCAGTCTTTTAGTTCTTCTCTTTTATTCTCTACACCTGAATTGAGCCTATTTTAAGAAAACCAATTTTTATCATCACCGTTTGGCCATTATCCTGGGGGGGGAAAACACACCTAGTGGTACTGATTAGGGGCCCCAGAGTCCCAAGTGGTTTTTTCTCATTTATTCCAAATGCTACCAGGCCAAAGGTCGTATAGCACTGGTGTACGAGTTGCTGTACAGCGGTAACTTGTGGTTGCCTTGAAGCTGAACACTGTGACACTGACATGCCAAATGCGTTAATGGTCAGTTACCCAAGTGGACAGAGAATGGGGTGGAGTTCCCCGATTAAACAAGCGTGGAAGGAGGAGTGGCATCCACTTCCATAATAGCTTATCTCTGGAAACCCTATGAACCTGGAGAGAGGATGAAAGGCACCCAAGTGTTGAGGACTCTCCTTCATAGGGTCGCTATGAGTCGCCTGTGACTCGACGGCACTTAACAACCACCACCACCACCACTACCACCACCACCACCACCACAACAACAACAACTTAATTATGGCCATACCTTCTTCTGGAGTGTTTATTGCTTGGGGATGGTAGCACCACGGGACCCTGGCAATCATATCATCAAAACAGCAGCCCTTCTGTTGACATTCCTCCCGTGTGACGCCAGGATAACCACAGTTTTTTCTTTCATGGGCGCTCACGTCACATGTCTCTGAAAGTATGTGGAGCAAGAGGCCAAGGTAAGTCATGGTCTGAATTCTTAGATTTTACACCCCAGTGCAACTTCCTTCTCCAGTGAAATCAGCAACTGCCTGGAGGGGCAAAGGTAAAATCAGTCTCAGGGCACAAGTGAGAGAGGGTTTCTTTATCCTGCTGCAAAAACACCACAAAGTCCCCAGGGTTTGTATACTTTGGACTTGGTTAAATCATGTATTCACTTTCCATGAATTTGAAAAATTACAAAACTTGATTTATTCAGGGTTTGTCTAAATGTGCACCTGACCCAAGCCATGAATGGTTTTCCTAATCACTTCATATTGAGTGTGAAGGCTGGATAAAGAAGACAGAAGACAGTAGAACAGATACGTTCAAGCTGGAGTTGTTGAGGAATATTGAGTATACCATGGACTGAGGAGAATGAATAGTCCAGTCTTTGTAGAAATAGAATACTCCTTAGAAGTGAAAATGTCAAGACTTCAACTTGCTTCTTTGGACACGTTACCAGGAAGGACCTATTTCTAGAAAAAGGTACTTTAGTTGATAAAAGGTCAGTGAAAATGAAGGAAATCTTCACAAAGATGGATTGAGGCCATGACCACAGCAATGGACTCATGTACCCCAATCATGGAGATGGTGCAAGGATTCTATTATCTGTAAGATCACCATGATTCAGAACTAACGCGACAGATACTAATAACAGTAATATACACTCAAGAAGTGAATATTGACTAAGCACCATTTAGGGCCACACTGGTGACCGAAAGGTAAGTAGTTGCACTGCCAACCCAAAGGCATGTGGTCCAAACCCACCAGCTGCTCTAGAGGAGAAAAAAGGGGAATCTCTTCCTGTAGCATTTAACAGCCTCTGAAAAGCCACTGGAGGCTGATTCTGACTCAGTGTTATGTAACAGTAACAAGCACTGTTGTTATGTTGCAGAAATAGAAGACAGACAGTGAAGGTCACTCAAGAACTGACCTTGTGCCAGGCAGAGTGCCAGAGGATGGGATCTCAAAATTAAAAATAAAGAAATGTGAATAAGCTAATAGCTAAATGGAGGAGAGCACCACGGAAATGTTAAAGAAAATAAACAAAACGGTGTAATCGTCACCTTATAGTAGGGCAATTTCAGGAAACAATGTGAACCCCTAGGAGCAGTGACTATTAGAATGAACAAAGCAAGGAGGGCTTCCTGCAGGGAAAATTTGATCAGATGAAGCTGAGGTGGTGAGTGTTCCAGGCACAGAGGGTGTTCAGCACATTCAAAGGGACTGAAAGCAAAGAGCAAAATGTATTCAAGAAGGGGTAAATCTGTGTGCAAATAAGGTGTTAAGGGAGTGTGGAGGTGAGGAGTAATAGAGGAAGAGAGGAAGAGAGGAAGCAGAGGGCTAAGGTGGGTGATTCCATCCAGACAGCAAAAGGAACTACTACACAGCTTTAACAGAGAAGAAAAAGACCCAAATGCAAGGACGCATGAAGAAAACCTGGCCCAGTTGGCAGGTCTCATATCATCCAGATACAAGATCTCTGGAGCCTGAACTCAGGTCAGAGTCTCGAGCTCCAACCAGCAAACTCCTTAGGATCCAGTGGAAGACTAGTTGAAACTGGTAACAAAAGAAAAGTCTAGAACTACATCTCTGCTCTGAGGACTAGAAGGAGTGGTAGAGCAGAGTTGGTAGATACCATGTTGTTGTGTGCTGTTGAGAAAACCGACCCATAGCTGACCCTCTAGTGGGCTTTAAAAGGCAGTAAGTCACAGGTGAGGTGATTGCCTGTCTTCTCCTATGTAGCAGCTGGTGGATTTGAACTCTGAGCCTTTGGGATGTGGCTATGGGTACCATAGAGCCTCAGAAAGGTGGAAAGGTGGTTAGTGAAAGAGAGGAAGATCCTCAATGAGATGGATTGAAATGGTGGCAATAGCACTAGGCTCAGGTGTGTGAGAGATGATGAGGATGGCACAGGATAGGACTGGGTTTAGATCTGTTGTTCATAGGATCGCTATGAGTAGTACTCAACTAGATGGCACCGAACAACAACAACAACAACAACAATTAGAACCTCAGGAGAGAAGCTGGATGATACATGTGCTATGAGATCTGTTTCCAGGTCAGAGTTCATCACTAGAAGAGCAACAGGAAGAGAAGAGAACAGAGAAGCAAGGCCTTGGCAGCACTGATAGTACAGGAATGGGAAGAAGAAAGGATTTATGCAGAAGGAGTGGGGGACAGGGTGAGACAGATATCAGGAAGGAGGACTGTGGAATTCATCTTGATCCAACTCAGGGAATCACGTTGTCCCTTATTCCAGGAAGATAATCTTAAAAAAAAAGTTTTTCATAGGTTTTTTTCCCCCCTAAATTGGAAGGACATTTCTGTTTCTTGTTAAATGTAGGAAGAATAATCCAGATCCCACAATCCACCAGTGGAGCCTGCCTCTCCAAGATGCTTTCTACTAGTTGGTTTTGGTGCCTGAGGTTTGAGTCAAGTTTTCTTTGAAGAAGGAAAACTCTGGATCCATCTCCCATTAGTTGGTGGCCTTTGTAGGACACGGACCTCCCAGAGTCTTACTTTCTATTCATAAAAGAAAGATGCCCATCAGCACACCCACAGGGCAGCCACGAAAACCAAGAGGAACAAGGGCTTGGCTCTGACATTCTCCTTCCTCTCCCTTCTTACAAAGAGTGAGATGGCTTCTGTACAAGGTGAAGACCCCTTTGTAACTAGATGCCTCTCAGTCAGAAATCAATCCTAAGGGGACATTAAAGATTTCCAGGACGCAGTTCTGTCAACGAAAGTGGTGCTGTCCAGCTCATTCATTTATATGTAATGTAATTACATGGAAATTATTCCATTTGTGGTTTACATTCATAATCAGTATTTTCTAGATATCTAATGTAACTGGACTTTGCATGACTGGAAAAAAAAGGCCCTTGTGCCACATGTCAGGGGCAGATGAGTGGATCAGCTGTCAGTCAAGCTTCTACTCGAGTTGGGGGAGGTAAAGGGGAGCAGACAGGTCTGGGGAGTGGACTAAGACAGTGACCACAAACTTGGTCCACTCAACACAAAAATCATTTCCTCCTCTGATTATGAAAGTCACCTGCTCTTCTTTGTCATAGGCTTCTGGGGCCTTTCTTCTTCCTATTACCCCAAACCGACCCTTCTCACCACCCCAGTTCACACTTGAATCAGGACGAAGTAGTTTGAAAGTGTCCAAGGGTATATAAAGTCATCCTCAAGCTCATTCTTCTCAAATATCGTGTAGAGTTCTGTTTTGGAAGCTTTTTTCCCTATCCACCCCCTCTAGTTAAAGAATATATCTAATTATGTTTACTGAGTGCCTTTGTAGATTGCAAACCACTTTTCAAAAACATTGTGATTCCTTTTCTTGATATCCTTGTATTTTGTCATTGTTATTGTTGTCAGATGCTGTTGAGTCCACTATGACTCATGGTGACCCTTGCTGTGTCCTGCCCAGCCTCACAATCTCTGATATGCTTGAGCCCTTTGATATAGTCACTGTGTCAATCCATCTTGTCGAGGGTCTTTCTCTAAACTGACCCTCTTCCACTTTGTCACCCAGCCTCTAGATTTCCAAGTGTGATATCTTTTCCCAAGAATTGACTCCTTCTAACAACATGCCCAAGTATGTTGAGATGAGGTTTCACCATCCTTGGTGCACCCAGGATGCACTTCCTCCAAGGTGTATCTATTTATTCTTTTGGCAATCCATGGAATAGTCAGTACTCTTCTCCAATTTCGCAATTCAAAGACATTGATTCTCAGTTTTCATTATTCATTGTCTAACTTTTAGGATATACAAAGCAATTAAACTCTTACAAGGCAGATTATTGTTCCTAAATAAAACACAGAGGAATTAATAGCACATCTTGACACCTCGCTCACATTAATTCTATAGGGGGACCTGAACCACACTGAAAAGCTAGAAGACACAAACAACAAGGTGCTAATGGGAGATGCCCCATTAGGAGAAGTAGCTTTATGTAGAACATAGATCCCAGCAGTGAAGGATGAATGCTACCTGAGAGGTCTCAGAGGAGGCCTATCTGTGTTTGATGAATTTTGTCATGTCACGTAGGACCGTGGAAGAGTCTACACTTTAGGCTAGGCTTTGGCTGGGTGCTTGAAGAGCTATTTTTATCCTCTGCAGTAAAGACTGTTCTTGAAAATAACACACTTAAGAACAATATAATATTCTAGCATCAATTCAAATGATAAATATCTTTTCAGGGGATCATATTTCTCAGTGTTTCTCAAAGATTTCAGTGGGACCCACTCGCCTTGGTTCTATCTTTCACTTACTCTTGCTTTCTCTGTAAAATAGGACGTACTTTCAAAGTGCTTGGGATTCTGTAACCTACTGGGTAAAGAGCTCTGCTGCCAATCCAAAGGCATATGGTTTAAATCTTTCAGTAACTCTGTTGGAGAAAGATGGGAAAATTCCTTTTGTGTGTTTTATAACCTTCGTAAATTTGCTGGAGGGTCAATTGTGAGCAGGCTCGAGTTTAATGTCAGTTTGGGGGATTTCAAATACTTAGTCTATGGGGGTGGAAACAATTAATGCACTGCTGAATGGATGCCAGTTCAAATTCCCCCAGAGACATATCAGAAGAAAGGCCTGGTGATTTACTGGGAAAAAATAAAATCAGCCTTAAAAAACCCTGTGTAATCCTAACAATGAATGCAGGAGCATCAAGATACTATGTACATTTCAGTGATATTGATTATATTAATCATATTGATCTATTATCATCATTAACCTGGGCCAAATTTTTCAATCAGTCTTAAGAGGAGTGTCCCTTCAGCTTCATGTGTTCCTTTCTCCTTTCCAACTACTCACCCTGGTTACTTCAATCTCAATAAAACAAAAAGCCCCTGTTGAACACAAGTCTACTTTGACACACAAAGGGGCCGCAGAGTTGAAATCAAGCCCATGGCAACTAGGATTGTAAGTGCCTAGAACACAGTCAGATACCCAGAACCAGGGATTGTCAACACTGTGACTCCTGCTAGAGACCACCCTTGACCTCTCATGACCTGGAGCAGGGCCAGAAGTGTCTTACCGACTGGAGACTGTGCCAGCGTGCTGAGGACCAGCGAGAGGACAATGGCCAGAACACAGACAACTTTGTGCTGCATGGCGGTGCTGCCTTCCTGCTCCCTGCTCCAAAGAGTTGGCAAGTCAAGGATGAGAATCTGTTGGAGCCTTCAACTTTATACCACAGTCTCTATTTGCATAAAGTGTATTAGATAACATTTGCCTAAGGAGGGTCAGCTGCCATGCATTCCAAGTAATACCCAGCGATTAACAGGTGTTCCTTAACCATGTGAAAGTCTGACAAGTGTGCTGATAGAGCAAGATGCAGTGCTATGTAGTCATCTTGGTTGAGGGCTTTGAGGTTGACAAAGTCCACACTTATCCCATGGGAGTCTCCCAGGAGGTGACTTTAACGGAGCCCATAGCCTTATCGAGGCCCTCCCACCAGTGCAAATACCACACTCACTGCAGGAGTGATTCATGGCAGGGATGGCCCAAGAAATCACAGTTGAGTCAACAACAGCTTGCCACCCTCCCATTGGCACTGGGAGAGAGTGAAGGAGAAAGACGAACAGAGAAGGCTTCTAATCTACCCCAAAGCAAAAATGGGCACTTTTACCTCCTTTGGGAATCAGAGTCCGAGAGGCTATGTATGAGAGCAACCTAACTAACGGCCCCTTCCCCTTCTCCTCACCTCCAAGAATTTGTGACCTTGAAGCCTCATCTTTTTCCACGGTTCAGCATTTTCTTAAACAGTTTGTCCTGCTGGACTTTTCCACAGTTAATCCATGTAAGAGCAAAGCTCCTTAGTCCTTTTCACGGGGGCTGTGGCTTTGGCTGGTGGGAGTGCATATTCCAGGTGAAGCCCACATGGAAACTTAGCAAATGGTTGAAACCCTAGAAAATGGGACAACATGAGATCCTCTGTTATTTGTCTAATTTAGTGGTTCCCTTCTTTTTGCTTTTATTTCTCATTTTACAGTTGAATTCTTTTAGAAGTAAATTGGACAACGGAGTTACTCTTTTGGATCCTGTAAAGGGGGACACATGCCATTATTTATTTGTCAAACCCAAAGGGCCTAATAGGAACTATAATTAACAATAATGTCTCAGTTTTGGTTTAGCAATTGTAAAAAATGTACTGCAAGAACCAAGATGTTGAGAGTGAGTGAAACTGTCAGGAGAGGAGCCATGGTGGCATAGTGTATAATGTATTAGGCTGCTAACTGAAATGTCGGCAGTTTAGTCCACCAGCTGCTTGGCAGGGGACAGGTGGGCAGTCTCATCCCATAAATATTTACAGCCTCAGAAACCTGGTGGAATCAGAATTGACATGACAGAACCCACTCAATGATTTTTGGTTTGAGGATGGAGGGGGAGAGTGTATGTGAGATTCTCTGTACTTTCTATGCAATATTTCTGTTAACTTAAAGCCATTCTAGAGATGGGGGCAGGGGGAGACCTGTATAAAAGGTAAAGGAATCTAGAGCTGCACAAAAGAAAGTATTGTTGTTGTTATGTGCCATCTAGTTGTTTGAGACTCATAGCGACCCCATGTACAACAGCCCTAAACCCTGCTCTATCCTGTGCCAATCTCATTGCCTCTGACACTCCCATCCCGATTACCCCAGTCACTGAATCAATCCACCTCATAGAGGGGTCTTCCCCTCCTGCGCTGTCCCTCCACTCTACCCAGCATGATGTCCCTCTCCAAGGACTTGTCCCTCCTTACAACATGTCCAAAGTATGTCAGATGAAGCCTCAGAATCCTTGCCTCCAAGGAGCAGCCTGATTTAATCCTCTCTACGATGAATCTGTTTGTTTTCTTGGCAGTCCATGGTACATTCAATACTCTTCTCCAGCACCACAGCTCAAAGGCGGCAATTCTCCTTCTATCCTCCCTAGTCATTGTCCAACTCTCTGATGCATAACAAGTGATTGCAAAAACTATGGCCTGTATCAGGCGGACCTTAGCCTCCAGAGAGACAAAATTGCTAAGTTTCATTCTAACTCTAACATGTTGTTAACAATCTTCAAGTAAGCCCTTGATTCAGGGAGACTTCACGCACAGGTAGAAAAAATGGACTGCTAGGTCTGTACATTTTTCCTGACTGAGTTTTAGAAGTAGTCTCCAGATCTTTCTTCCTGGTCTATTTTAGTCTGGAAGTCATGAGGTACTCTGGCTGGGAATTGGACTGGGTCTTCCACACAGAAAGTGGGCATTCTACCACTAAGGCAACACTGACATGTTGTTGTTGTTGTGTGCCATCGAGTTGCCTGTGACTCATAGTGACCCTATGAACAATAACTCTAAATCCTGCTCTATGCTGAGCTAATCTCACTGACTCCAACCCAACTACTCCTATTACCCCAGTTACTGTGTCAATTTATCTCTTCTGGGATCTTTCTCTTCTGTGCTGTTCCTCCACCCTTCCAAGCATAATATCCTTCTCTAAGGATGGGCCCCTCCTGGTAATGTGCCCAAAATATATGAGACAGAGCTTCAGAATCCTTGCCTCCAAGGAGAAACTTGGTTTCACCCTTTCCAATACACACCCATTTGTTCTCTTGGCAATCCATGGTATGTTTAGTACTCTTCTCCAGCACCACAACTCAAAGGCATCAATTCTTCTTCTGTTATCCTTAGCCATTGTCCAGCTCTTTGATGCAAACTATGGTTTGGATCAGATGCACCATAGTCTCTATGCTGACATCATTACTCTTTAGGACTTTGGAGAGGTCTCTGACAGCAAACTTTCCCAATTCAATTTGTCTTTTGATTTCCTGACTGCTAGGGCAAGATTGTTGATAATGGAGTCGAGCAAGTTGAATGGTTAAAGACCTCAATCTCATCTCCATTTTTTCATGGTACTGTCTAATGGCCCAGTGAGAATCTTTGTCTTCTTGATATTAAGCTTCAGTCGGTATTGAAGGCTATAGTCCTTGTCATCTGCCTTATGCAGATGACACAACCCTGCTTGCTGAAAATGAGGAGGACCTGAAGTGCTTGCTGCAGAGGGTCAAGGACTGCAGCCTTCAATATAGATTGAGGCTTAATTTCAAGAAGACAAAGATTCTCACCACTGGACCAATTGGCAGCATCAAGATGGATGGTAAAGAGACTGAGATTGTTCATAGCTTTAGTTTGCTTGACTCCACAGTCAGCAATGTTGGCACCAGTAGCCAGGAAATTAAAAGATGTATTGTGATGGGAAAATCTGCTGTTAGGGACCTCTCCAAAGTTCTGAAGAGCAATGGTCTCACTCTGGAGACTAAGGTGAGTCTGATACAGGCCATGGTCTTTGCAATCACTTGCTATGCATCAGAGAGTTGGACAATGACTAGGGAGGACAGAAGGAGAACAGATGCCTTTGAGCTGTGGTGCTGGAGAAGAGTATAGAACGTACCATGGACTGGAAGAAAATAAACAGATTCATCCTGGAGAGGGTTAAATCAGGCTACTCCTTGGAGACAAGGATTCTGAGGCTCTGTCTAACATACTTTGGACATGTTGTAAGGAGGGACAGGTCCTTGGAGAGGGACAGCATGCTTGGGAGGGTTAAGGGACAGCGCAAAAGGTAAAGACCCTTTATGAGGTGGATTGATTCAGTGACTGGGGTGATCGGGATGGGTGTGTCAGAGGCAGTGTGATTGGCACAGGATAGAGCAGGGTTTAGGACTGTTGTACATAGGGTCGCTATGAGTCACAAGCGACTCGACGGCACATAACAACAACAAAATAGTCCTTGACTTTCTGCAGAAAACACTTCAGGTCTTCCCCAGTTTGAGTAAGCAAGGTTGTGTGATCTATAGTTTCTCTTCAAAAAGGTTTACAGTCTTGGAAATCTGATAGAGGGTCATTGTGAATTGGAATATATTCAACAGCAGAGGATTTTTTTTGTTTTTTGGGTTTTTTTGGTTTGGGTGGGTTGGTTTTTTGTTTTTTTTTTGCTTTGCAAGAGCAGGATAAAAAGAATCAGAAATTCTGGGTGTGGGGGGTGGCGTAGGACTGGCAAAGGAGGTCTCATGGGAAAACACCATTTAAGCAAAGATTTGGAGGAGGAAGACAATGAGCCTTGAGACATTCTGGGAGAAGGATCCAGCCGGAAAAAAGAAGGAAGATCTTAGCGTTATCAGCTCACTATGTCAGGGTTCCTTTCAAATGGAACACTATCTCCCTCCTGCTCTTGACAACACAAAAAACCAAACTCACTGCTGTTAATTATATTTCAACTCACAACGACTCTCTAGCAGATTTCTAAGGCTGTAAACCTTTTTTAGGAGAGACTGCCCATCGCTGTCTCACAAAACACCTGGTGGATCCAAACTACTAGCCTTTGAGTTAAGAGCCCAACATAGTACAAACTACAACATCAGAGTTCCTTTACCCTGTCAGTTGTGAGGTACCCTTGAGTTGAGTATGACTCGTAGAAACTCTAATAATAACAGATCTGAACTCTGTTATATTCCTACCCATATTCATCATCTCTGACACACTTGAGCTCATTGCTGCAGTCACTGAGACTTTCCATCACATTGAGGATCTTCTTGTCTTTCACTGACCCTCCACATTTCCAAGCATGATGTCCTCTTTCAAGGAACATGCCCAAAGTAGGAGGAATGGAAATTTGCCATCTTTGCTTCCAAGGAGTATTCTGGCTACACTTTTCCCAAGACTACATAATGCAGATTGTTTATGAGTCTTCCTCTGATATTGATGCCACATTCCTCTTCACAGAGTCCACTTTCTTGAATTAGTTGTTCAGCATGAATAATTAATAGGTATGAAGAAAGAATACATCTCTGGTGCACACTCATGCAATGTTCCCTTATTCTGTTCAAACAACAGCTTCCTGGTCTAGGTATAGTTTTCATATGAGCACAGGTAATTGTTCTGGGATTCTAATTCTTCTCAATGTTAGACATAGTTTGTTATAATCCATAGTTCCCCTTTACTCACAGCTCATTATGTTCTAATGTATCATGTAATTTATGTATGTATCCTGTTTATTTATTGCCTTGCCCCATAATTGAAGCTCCATAAGGACAGAGGTCTATGTTGACTTTGTATATTTACATGGTCCCAACTCCAGAACAGAAAATTAGTCAATGAAAACCCTATGGGTTGGTGGTTCCTGAATAAAATTATTCTCATGGAAGAGACCGTGGTGCAAATCCCAACCAATGTGCCTCACACTCAGCCATCAGCTGTCAATGGAGACTTGCATATTGTTCTAATATTGAACAGCTTTAAGACTTAGGTCAGCTGGGACAAAAGGTCTGTGATCTAGTTCCAAAAACAACCAACCAAATGGACTTCATCATAAACAGGAAAAAGGACTAAGAAACTTCAAGCTACCAGTAATATTTTATTTCTTTGGGAAAAAAATCTTAAAGGAAATGTGAGGAAGGTTAACATCTATTTATCTGAAAGGAGGAGAGATGGATTTATGACTATTTATTGTCATATTGTCTTTATGTGTTTGTATCAGGTTCTCTCTGTGATGAAAGAGCAAGAGCAGAGTGTGGTTTGAGTGTGGACCCACCATCTAAGCCTGCAGCTACTGGCAGTATGCCACCACTTGGGACATTGGAGAAATATCTCACAGTACATTTTAGGAAGGAAATTTCACAAAAAATGCCAGCAATTCAATATATTACGATCCTTTCACAGAGAACATTGGTTAGCACAGTTGTTAAGTATTTGGCTGACAACCAAAAGGTCAGCAGTTCAACCACACCGGCTACTTTGTTCTATGAAAGGAAGACGTGGTAGTATGCGTCTACTAAGATTTTAACCCAATGGAGCATTTCTGCTTTGTCTACTTTGTCTTACAGAATCACTATAAGTTACTTATGAGCTCTGATAGCCTAGTTATAAGGCCCTGTGCTGCCATCCTGATCACATGCAGTTTGACTCCAACAGCTGCTCTGTGGGAGAAAGA
>NW_006399883.1:6574144-6574691 GCF_000299155.1 Elephantulus edwardii
TCAATCCATATAGGAGGCTGCAGTTCTTGACCCTCTGCAGCAAGCGCTTCAGGTCCTCCTCAGTTTCAGCAAGCAGGGTTGTGTCATCTGCATAATGCTGCATAACGATGGTATAGAACAATAATAATATAAATTACTTATAGGTCAATCACCAGGATTGACTGCATGATTTTGAGGTAAGAACTCATATCTGTATTTCAAGATTTGAGTCACTTTACCAAGAAATTAACTACATCTACATAGTCCAATTTTTAGAAAAGCATTTTATGGATAGTACATATGTGACCAATTGGCAGCATCAGGATGGATGGCAAAGAGTTTGAGATTGTTCACAGCTTCAGTTTGCTCGGCTCCATGGTCAACACTCTTGCCACGAACAGCCAGGAAATAAAAAAAAACATATTGTGATGGGAAAGTCTGCTGTTACGGACCTATTCAGGGTACTGAAGAGCAACAATGTGTCTCTGGAGACTAAGGTGCATCTGATACAGGCCATGGTCTTTGCAATCACTTGCTATGCATCAGAGAGTTGGACAATGACTAGGGA
>NW_006399883.1:6575286-6580797 GCF_000299155.1 Elephantulus edwardii
ATGATTCAAAATTGGGGAAGGTGTACACCAATGATGTGTCCTATCTCCATATCTTTTCAATCTATATGCGGGACAGATTATCCGGGAGGCTGGGCTCAATGAGAAGTGTGGCATCAGTATTGGAGGTAAACTTATCAACAGCCTGCATTATGCAGATGACATAACCCTGCTTGCTGAAACTGAGGAGGACTTGAAGTGCTTTTTGCAAAAAGGTCAAGCATTGCAGCCTCCAGTATAGATTGAAACGCAACATCAAAGAAACAAAGACTCTCACCACTGGGACACTTGTCAGTGTCATGATAAATGGTAAAGAGATTGAGATTGTTAACAGCTTCAGTTTGCTTGGCTCTACAATCAACATGCTTGGTACCAGAAACCAGGAAATTAAAAGACAAATTTCATTGGGAAAGTCTGCTGTCAGAGAGCTCTTGAAAGTGCTAAAGAGCAACAATGTCAGTCTGGAGACTAAGGTGCGCCTGTTCCAGGCCATGGTCTTTGCAATTACTAGCTATGCTTCAGAGAGCTGGATAATGACTAGGGTTGAGAGAAGGAGAATTGATGCCTCTAAGCTGTGGTGCTGGAGAAGAGTATTGAATATAAAATGGACTGCTAAGAGAACAAGCAAGTTCATCATGGAGAGGGTGAAGCCAGGATCTTCCTTGGACACAAGGATTCTGAAGCTTCATCTGACATACTTTGGACATGTTGCAAAATGGGATCAGTCCTTGGAGCAGGACTTCATGCTTGGGAGGATGGAGGGACAGCGCAAGAGAGGAAAACCCTCGATTGGATGGATTGATTCAGTGACTGGGGTAATGGGGGTAGGTGTATCAGAGACAATAAGATTGGCATAGGATAGAACAGGTTTTACGGCTATTGTACATTGTGTCGTGATGAGTCGCAGGCGACTCGAAGGCACATAATAACAACATAGTAGAATATGACACAGGAAGTAAGCACAACAATAGACACACACACATGATGTTACAGATGATGATATTAATTGTTGTTGTTATTGTTGTGTGTGGTCAAGTCAGAACTGACACATAACTGACACTCTAGTGCATTTTCAAAGGCAGTAAATCTCATGGAAGGAGATTGGTGAATTTGAGCTATGTATCTTTGTCTTGGACAGCAACAACAACAGCATAGAGATCAGTTGGCCTAGTGGACAGAAAGTCATGCTCTCAAGCCAAAGGTGGGTGACTCTCATTCGCAGACCTCAAGCCTGCCTTTGCTTGTCTTTGGTGAAACATTCTTCTAGGTCATATAACCCTGGTCTGTGCATTGCTGTACAGAGGTAACTCGTGGTTGCTGTGAAGCTGAACACTGTGACACTGATGTGTCAAATGTGATAATGGCTACCCGTGGTGGACAGTGTTTGGTGGAGCTCCCCGATTAAAACAAGCTTGGAAGCAGGAGTGGCATCCACTTCCGTAATAGCTTGCCTCTAGAAACCCTATGAACCTGGAGAAAGGATGAAAGTTACACAGGTGTCCAGGTCTTTCGTTCATAGGGTTGCTATGAATCGCCTACGACTTGACAGCACTTAACAACAACAACAGCAACAACCTTTGTCTTGGAAGCACAATTTCTTACCACTCATTAGGAGAAGACAGAATTCAGATTGGCTGTTCATAGGGTTGCTATGAGTTGTACTTAACCTGATGGCATCTAACAACAACAACAACAACATTTACCTCATGGAATTAGTTCTCTCGGTTTGTATGCGTAGGGCCATGACTTCTATTGGCATAATATCTTCATAATGAAAATATAGAGCCTTAAAAGTTTCTACATAATGATTATAGATACAACTACTGACCTCTACTCATTTGGAACAAAAGAGAAAGAAGGAAGTACAAGAATTAGAGGACAGGCTGGATTACAGAACTATCTACATCAACTATTGCTTCCTCCTCCTTGAAATCAGAAGAAGGAAATTATGTTCTGCTTTCAAGATTGCATATTCTAATCAGAAAAACAGCTACAGCAATTGAATGTTGTAATGAAGACCACAAAAGATAAATACTGATAAATAGGGAGAAACATGTAGAAGAGCACATGGAATTTTTAAAGAATCCAGACTATTGCCCTGAACTGCAATTTGTCAGATAGATCTTACTTGAAAACAAAGAATATCAGAAAATGTGCATTTGTGTTTTATTGATTATGCAAAGTCATTTGTGTGGATTTTAACAAATTCTGGCTAACAGTGAGAATGAGAATCCCAGAACAGTTAATGTGTTCTCATGCAAAACCTGTACCTAGACTAAGAGGCTGTTGTGTGAATAGAACAAGCGAACACTACATAGTTTAAATTTTTAAAAACTGTGTGTCAGGGTTGCTTCCTTTGTCATTGTATAAGTTATTAGTTTTACAAAATTCTGTGATCTCTGCAGGCATTTCAATCAAGGCCATAGTCCTCAACTGCTGATCCATCCTTTTTATTGCCAATATTTGCATTACAATGACAAGTAATTATCAATGCTTCTTAATTGCATGCTTAGTCAAATTCAGACTAAAGAAGATGGAAAAACTTTTCAATTTCCTCATCTTTGACTTTAGTGGTTTTCCATAAATTTGAATGATAGTTGTATTAACTTATCTCCTTTGTAGGCATATGGATATCATTCTATCACTGACAGTATTGTACTTCAGAATAAATCTTAAAATGTTCCATTTGAGATAAATGCAGTGCCTTTCTCCTTCAATTTGTCATTTTAGCACAGTCGACTATATGATTGATGTCAAATGGTCAACACTGGTCCATTTCAGTTCATTATGCTTAGAATATCAAGTATCATACACTCTATTTCATGTTTAACAACTTCAAATTTTCCTGGATTCAAGCTACATACAATCCACAATCTATTCATTAATGGATGTCTGTAGCTGGATTTTTCTCATTTTGATTCACTCTACATTAGGTAATGAAGGTCCCTAAACCTTTATTCCATCAATGTCATTGAAATAGAATCTCCTTCGAGGATAGCTTCTAAACTCGTATAAAGAAGTCCTGTTAATACAAATATTGCTTAGTATATGCACCAAACACAAAAGTAAAAGATGAAGAAATTGAGGATTTCTTGTGACTTTTTGCAGTCTGAAATGGATCAAATATGCAATGAAGATGTATTATTAATAATTGGTGATTGGAATGTAAAAATTGAAAACAAAAAAGGTAATAGGAAAATAAGGATTTTTTGACAGAAATGAGACTACAGATGATAGACTAGAGACTAGAAAGGATAGACTTCTGTCCAACCAAGGATTTCTTCATTGTAAATGTCTTTTAAAACACATGTACAATGACTATACACAAAGATCTCACCAGGTGGACTGCACAGGAATCAGACTGACTACATTTGTGGGAAGAGGTGATGGAGAAGCTGAATAGCAACAGTCAAAAAACAAGGGCAGGAGCTGACTCTGCAACAGATCATCAAGTGCTCATATACAAGTTCAAAATAAAGGTGAAGAAAATGAAAACAAGTCCACAGAGTTAAAACACAATCTTAAATATATCACAACTGAATTTTAAGACCATCTTAAAAAAACATTTTTTTAAAGTGGAAAAAAAAACCCACCCATCTTCAAGTAGATTTAATGCACTGAACACTAATGACCTAAGATGGGTTATGGAATGGCATCAAGGACATCACCCAAGATGCGAGGAAAAGGCCATTAAAAAGACAGGGAAGAAGGAAAACCAAAAGAAATATATCAAAAGACACTTTTAGAATTGCATTGGAAAACCAAGGAACCAAAACAATGTGGAACAGAAGATTTCAAAGGGCTGCTTGAGAAGAAGAGAATCAAAGTATTATAAGAAAACATGTAAAGAGCTAAAGTTAGAGAACCAAAAAGGGAGAACAAGCAAGGTTGGCATTTCTCATACCGAAAGAACTGAAAAATACATTCACGCCTTGAGTTGCAACACTGAGGCTTTTATGAGCAAAATATTCAATGATAAAAAGAGGATGGATGGGACACAAAGAGCCACTGTACCAAAAAAAATTGGTTGACATAGAACAATTGCAGGAAGTAGCATATATTGTTGTTGTGTGCTATTAAGTTAGAACTGACTCATAGTTGACCCTCTAGTGCATTTTCAGATGTTGTAATTTGTAAATTACATACTCTGACTAAACTCTGCTATCCTGGCGATTTCCAACCTTCTCCTTTTTTTTTTTCCCCTGCCCCAACTTCCCCCTTTCTCTTTCCTCCTTTGGACATTTATTCACATCTTACCAGTTATTCTTCTATTTTTCCAATAATTATCTTATACAGTATTTATCCTTTAAGACTGGTTAGTTCATTCAGTATAATGCTCTCTAGACTCTCCCTTGTTACATAGCATTTTACAGAATTGTTTTTCCTTATTGCTGCATAGTATTCCATGAGGTGAATGTACCACAGGTCCTCAATCCATTCATTTATTGATGGGCATTTGAGCTATTTCCATATTCTTGCTGTTCTGAATATTGCTGCTATGAACATAGGTGTACATATTTTAATTTGTATCTTAATTCTTATTTCCATGAGTCATATTCCCAGGAGTGCAATAGATGGGTCATATTGGATTTCTATGTTCAGGTTTTTGAGGAAACACCAAACTGCCTTCCAGAATGGTTGTGCCATTTTACAATCCCACCAGTACCTGAAAATTCCAATATTTCCACATCCTCTCCAACATTTATTTCTTGCTGTCCTATTAAACTTTGCTACTACGACTAGGGTGAGATGATATTTAATTGTTGTTTTGATTTGCATCTCTCTGATTGATGGTTATTTTAAACATTTATTATATTGGGTGGTCATCCAAATGTTTTTCTTTATGAAAAATATTTTCATGTCTTCTGTACATTTTGTGATTGAGTTTTCAGTCTTTTTCTTGAAAAGGCCATAGTATTCTGTGAACTCTCATTATGAGACTCTTTTCTGAAATGGTCAAATGTTTTTTCCTAGTCTTTAGGTTTTCTTTTTACTCGATTGGAAAAAGTTTTTGATGGACACAGGGACTTAATTTTTAAAAGTTGTTATTCACTACTTTTTGTCCTCTCCTGGTTGTGCAACCATTTTGGAAATTTACATGATACTTTCTGTCAAAGTCTTAAAACAGAATACTCTTTGACTCAGAAAATTGGATTCTTGGAATATTCTATAGAAATTTCTTAAACACATAATAAATATTTTGTTTGAAGAAGGTAAAACAAATTTAATAATAATGAAAACTCCAAATAAAGTATCAATAACCAAAAGGTCATTAAGAAATATTAAAAAACTGTATAAAAATACTGGGAAGCTATAAATAGCTATGTCTTTGGATCCTGTAATTACATGAAAATTCACGTATTACAAGGTTGCATCAAAAAGAGCAAGATACAAACTCTTACAAAGAGGAAAAAGTAAGAAATATGTCAATGAATATCATACAGTGGCTAAGTTACGAGTTTACTCTTTGTTCCTTGATCCTTTTTCCTTTTTTTTATAACTCTTTCTTTTTTT
>NW_006399883.1:6583208-6605569 GCF_000299155.1 Elephantulus edwardii
TTTCTAAGTATACTATCATGTCATCAGCATAAAGGGATAATTTTACCTCCTCGTTGCCTATTTGGATACCTTTTATTCCCTTCTCTTGTCCTTTTTCATTGAAGTGTTTTTGTAATGAAGGCATTAGCTTTTGTATTTGAAAAACAAACAAAAAAAAAGCTATATTTTGAAAAGAAAAAGGAATAACATTACTTTTCCCTAAAAGTGAGAGGGCAGATCACCTTTGCTTCCCCCAACAACACAGAGCTGAGTATTTAACTTTGGAGGAGTTAGTTCTCCATCAACTATGCCCCACTGAGATGTATGCACCATGACCTGCTTCCTGACACCTTACCTGAAGTCAAACACAGATTGGGGCTTTAGTATGCAATCACTGAAATCTCTTTGATTTCAGCAGCATTGCATAGTAAGTTATCCATTCCTATCCACTGAGTCCTTGTCCTACCCAACACATCCTAGAGGCTGGTTCTCTATATACCAGCCAAGTGCACACCTGTCTATGGTGGTGTTGTTATGTGCCATCAAGTTGCCTGTGACTCACAGTGACCCTATGTACAACAGCGCTGAAGCCTGTCCTGTCCTGAGCCAGTCTCACTGACTCTGACACACCCACCCTCCTTGCCCCAGTTACTGACCAATTCATCTCATCTGGGATCTTCCTCTTCCGTGCTGTCCCTCCACCCTTCTGAGCATGATGTCCTTCCCCAAGAACTGGTCCCTGCTGGTAACATGTTCAGAGTATTTGAGACAGCTTCAAAATCCTAGCCTCCAAGGAGCACCCTGGTTTCACCCTCCCTAATACAGACCTATTTGATTTTATAGCAGTCCCTGGTATGTTCAAGGCTCTTTTCCACAACACAAAGGCATTGATTCTTCTTCTCTCATCCTTAGTAATTGTCCAGCTCTCTGATGCGTTACAAGTAAATGCAAGACCATGGCCTGGATTAAGCACACCTTGTCTCTAAGACTGACATCATTGCTTCTCTGTACTCTGAAAAGGTCCCTGACAGCAGATTTTTCCAGTGCAATTCATCTTTTGATTTCCTGACAGCTGGTGCCAAGAGTACTAATTGTGGAGCCAAGCAAGCTGAATTGTTAACAATCTCAATCTCCTCTCTATCTATCATGGTGCTGCCAACTGGCCTAGTGGTGAGAATCTTTCTCTTCTTGATGTTGAGCTTCAATCCATATTGAAGACTGTAGTCCTTGACTTTCTGCAGCAAACACTTCAGGTCCTCCTCAGTTTCAGCAAGCAGGGTTGGGTCATCTGCATGCCACAATCCTCCTTATACAGCCCAGTCTCCTGAATGATTTGTTCTTCATGTAGATTGATAATCACCATCCAAACAGATATATGCACACCTATGTTTATTGCTGCATTATTTATGATAGCAAAGAGATGGAAGCAAGCCAAGTGCCCATCAAAAAAAAATTAATGAATAGAAAAAACCTGTGGTATATTCATACAGTGAAATACCATGCATCACTGAAAAACAATGAACGCATAAAACATTACACAACATGGGTGAACCTGCAAGATATTGTGTTGAGTGGAATATCTCAGTCACAAACGGACAAATACTACATAGCACCACTGTTAAAAAGCAGGTCTGACATGAAGGTTTAGGAGCAGAATAGGATAAGAGTGGATAGATAACAAACATTGCGCTAGAACAGATGAAGCAAAGAACTGTTTAAAAAGAATTTATGATTAAGCATTATATGTTGAATTCTAACAATTGTTTTGTCCTCAGATGCTGCTTTAACTTCTCTATAGTTATGCAAATTACCTTAAGCTTTCTTGAATGAACATTTGTTTTCTGAAACTGTATTTTTCTTAGCCAAATGTAAACTATACTTAAGCTGTCTGTTTATTAGAAACTGTATAAAAACTACCGCTTTCTTATTTAAAAAAATTATTCTAATTTATTTACAAAGTTTGAATACATTGTTTTCCACAAAAGATTCTTCCCATTTCCTTCATCCCACCCACCCATCAAATTATGCAATGCTATGATTAACACCCTACCCCATCATGCCCTCATCCCTTTATTTCCACCCCCTCCCCTCCTACCTTGGATCCTCATACTCATTCTACAATAAAGGTCTTATACAGTATTTGTCCTTGTGGGACTGAGTTAGTTCACTCAGCATAATGCTCTCCAGTCCCTCCCAAGTTAGGTAGTAATTTACAAAATTACAACTGAGTGCTGTATAGTATTCCATCACATGAACGTACTACAACCTCTCAATCCATTCATTTGTGGTTGGACATCTGGGCTGGTTCCATGTTCTTGTGATGGGTGAATATTGCTGTTATGAACATTGGTGTACAAGTTTCTGTTTCAGCTTCAGTTTTCGTTTTCGTTTTCTTGGGGTATATTCCAAGCAATGGAATAGCTGGGTTGTTATGGAATTTCTACAGCCAGAAATGCACAATCTGAAGAGGACAAAATTGATGAATGGGACCTTCTAAAGATTAAATCCTTGTGTTCATAAACCCTTTTTCCAGCAGGGTGAAAAGAAAACCTACTGACTGGAAACAAACATTTGACGATACTCTCATGTGATTGTTAGTGATCTGAATGTCTTCTTTGATGAAGTGTCTGTTCATATCCTGTGCCCATTTTTCAGTTGGGTTATTTACCTTTATCTCGTTGTGGTGCTCGAGTATTTTATAAATTCTAGATGTAAGTCCCTTGGCACACATGTCATTACCAAATATTTTTTCCCAGTCTGTGGCTTCCCGTTTTACCCTGTTGGAAAAGTTTTTGGATGTGCATAGGGATTTAAGTCTTAGAAGGTCTCATTCGTCTATTTTATCCTCTCCTGTTTGATTTTCCAGGATGCTTGGAAGACTGTTTATGTTGTGGATTAGGACTTCTAGAGTTTTTCCAAGCTATTCTTTAATGAAGTTTATAGTCCTTGGTTTTAGTCCTAGGTCCATAATCCACTTTGAATTGGTTTTTGTATATGGAGTGAGGTGTGGATCTTGCTTGATTTTCCATTTTGCCAGCACCATTTGTTAAAAAGGTTGTCATTTCCCCACTTAATTGATTTCATCCTCTTGTCAAAAATCAGTTGACCATAGTTAGATGGGATGATTTCTGGATTCTTAATTCTATTCCATTGATCTATGTGTCTGTCATTGTACCAGTACCACATTGTCTTGACCACCACAGCAGTATAGTAGGATTTGAAATCAGGGACTGAGATGTCTCCTACCTTGTTTCTCTTTTTAAGGAGTGCTTTGCTTATTCTGAGCTTTTCCCCATTCCACACGAAATTGGAGATTGCCTTTTCCATCTCGTTAAAGAATGGAATTGGTATTTGTATTGGGACTGCATTGAACGTGTAAATTGCCTTTGGTAGTATTGCCATTTTCACAATATTGAGTCTTCCTATCCATGAACAAGGGATATTCTTCTACCTCTTCAGTTCTTTTTGTTTCTTGTAATAAAGTTTTATAATTTTGTTTGAACAGATCCTTTGTGTTTCTGTTTAGGTCTACCCTTAAGTATTTAATCTTGTGGTTGGCTATTGTCAAGGGTATTATTTTTCTTAGTTCCAACTCTGTATTCTCTTTGTCACTGTAGAGAAATCCAACAGATTTTTTTACATTGATCTTGTATCCTGTCACTTTGCTGAATTGGTCAACTATGTCCAGTAGTTTTCTTGCTGAGTCTTTAGGGTTTTCTAAGTATCCTATCATATCATCTGGATAGAGAGATAATTTTACCTCCTCTTTGTCAATTTGGATACTTCTTCTTTCCTTCTTTTGTTTTATAGCTATCACTAAAACTTTCAATACAATATTGAGTAGGAAAGGTGACAGTGGGCATCCTTGCTTAGTTTCTGTTCTCAGGGGGAATACCTTTAATCTTTCTCCATAGAGAATGCTTGCTCTTGGGTTTGCTTATATACTATTTACTATGCTGGAGAAATTCCCCTCTAATCCTATTTTGTTGAGTGTTTTAATCAAGAAAGGGTGTTAGATTTTGTCACAGACCTTTTTTGCATCAGTTAATAGGATCATGTTGTTCTGTTCCAAAGCTGAAAATCTTAACAAAAGAAGATTGCCTCTCTTTCTCCCATAGAGTCAGAATTTTAATAGCTGAAAAAGCTTGATGTTTTGGTTAACAGCAAAACATTCTATGGATTATACCACCAACAAAAAGAAGGAATGAACACTAACTCGGTCTCATAAAGACAAATACTGAATTATTTGTAGAATAATGATAATATAATAATTCATTATTGTAGAGTATTAATTATTGTAGAGTATGAGGATCCAAGGGGAATGGGGCAAGCAGAAGGCTGAGGATGCTTGGAGGGGGTTTAATCATAGTGTCCCACGATTTGATGGAGGGGTGTGCGTGAAAGAAACGGGAAAGATCTAGTGTGAAAAACAATGTATACAAACTTTGTAAATAAACCAGTATAAAATAATAATAAAAAAGGAATAAATGACTAAAGGAATGAATTAATAATATCTTGGCTAGAAATCTGAATTAGATCAGGATATTGTTATGTGCCATTGATTCTCCTATGACTCATAACAACCTCATGTACATTAACTCTGAAACCTACCCTATCCTTAGCCAATCTCATCATCTCATACAGACCCAATACCACTTCTCCAGTCACTAAATCAATCTATCTTATCCAATATTCCTCTCCTGTGCTGTCCCTCCACCCTTCCAAGCTCTATGTCCCTCTCCAAGGACTGGTAAGGTTACTGTATCAATATTCTGGTTTTGAAATTCTACTACAATTTTGCAAAATAGTACTGTCAGATAAAATTAGGCAAAAATATGAAAAAGAACTCTATTATTTCTTATTACTGTATGTGAATTTACAATGCTCTCAATAAAAATTTTTATTAAAAAGCATTAGTTCAATAAAAATGCTTCTGAAAGAATATTGGATTATATACCCCCCAAATAACCTATGAAAATAATCTTCGTGGTTCTATTTCTCAATAACTCTGTGTGGTTCATGATGGTCTTTTCTTTTGGGGTGTGTAAATAAGCCCAGGAAGTGGTGAAACTTAGTCCTCCACCTTTAACAAGGCCCAACCCATGCCTTGAAGATAAGGATAACAAACACGCCTACAACTCCCTACCACTTACAAAGAACTCTCACCTTATGGCTCTTGCCTGAGTTGTTGTGTTGTTAGATGCAGTTGAGTCTATTGTGACACTCCTAGCTCCTATGAACAGCCAACATGAACCTTGCACTATCCTGAGGCATCTTCTCCATCTCTGAGACACTAGAACCCATTGCTAAAGTGATAGTGTCAATTCATCTCTTTGGGGGTCTTCCTCTCCTTTCTAATCCTCCATCTTTTCAAGCATGATGTCTTTTCCAAGGAATAACTTTGTCTAGCTACACATCCAAAGTATGAAAGACTTAGAGATGCAGAATTGTCTTAGAATTTCACAGCTTAAACAGCTGATTCTCAGCAAGAAAGGACCTATGTATGTGCTTTGAATGAAATAGGTTGCAGATACAAGCATCTCACCTCAAGATCCTGATATCTGCCTGCCAGTCTAATCTGTTTCCTGTTGCTAACTTTGAAGCCAGTCATGGCTGCTAACCAAAAGGTTAGATAGAAGTCCAAGTGCACTCAGAGATGTTTTGGATGAAAGGTGTCTACTTCTAATAAAGCCACCCTTGAAAACCCTGTGGATCACAGTTCTACTCTGACACACATGAGGTCATGAGTGGGAATCTACTCAAAGGCAACTGTATTTTTGTTGTTGGTGGTTTTGTTTTAAATCTCTGGGTGACATTGTAAGCAGTAGCTCTGCGTTGTTATAAAGTAGACCTCCAATGTCCTCCAGTCATTCTTCCCCACAGGGAGATTTAACAGATCAGGTGAAAGGTGAGGTTCAAAGACAAGCGCCCACAAGGCAACTTGGCAATTATGTGATGTTCTAAGGAACAACAGTTCATCTGGAATTTTTTTAGTGACTGTGTGAAGTGAATAGGAGTAGTTATGGGTCCTAGAAGCTTCATTTAGCAGGCATGTCCTGAAAGGTTTTAGATTTTCTTTGAGAAAGACTTGCTGAGAACATGCATGTTTAGAGACAATCCCATTCTCCTGCCCTTATTGTTCTTGGTGCTTAAAAAGGGAAAAAAAGAGCTTCATACAATCATTCATACACATTCTGTTTTACATTTTATATTTTATTTGTCTACCAATTTATATACATTATGTTTCACACTATTCATTCAAATTGTGTTGTATGAAACAATGTAAATGAAAGACTATATAAAACAATGTGTATGAATGGAACATAATGTAAAGGAATTATATGAGAGCAATAAAAATATTTTTCTAAAAAATGAGCACTAAGTTTGAACACAGTATTGAGAACTGTTGTTGTTAGATGTCACAGAGTCAGTTCCAACTCTTGAAGACCCTAAATACAGCAATAGAAAAAAAATTGCCCAGTCCTCAGTTTTGTTGCCATGCTTGAGCCTATTATTACAGACACTGTGTCAATCCATCTCATTGAAGTGCTTCCTCTATTTTGCTGATTCTCTGCTCTAACAAGCATCATTCCCTTCATCAGGGACTAGTCACTCCTGATTACATACAAAAAACAAGTAAGACAGAGTCTTGCCTTCCTTGTATCTAAGGAGCATCACAGATGTACATTTCTAAGATGGATTTGTTTGTTCTTCTGAAAGTCTGTGTTGTGGTTGTTGTGTACTGTTGAGTCAGAACTCACCCAAAGGTGACCCTCCAGTGGGTTTTCAGAAGCAATTAATCACACTGAAGAGATCACTCATCCTTCTCCCATGGAGCAGCTGGTGCATTTGATAAGCTTTAGGGATTACAGTGCTCTGGAAGGCCACTGTTGTTGTCATTGTTGTGTATCATCGAGTCAGAATTGAGCCATAACTGACCCTCCAGTGGGTTTTCAGAGGCAGTTAATCACATGAAGAAATTGCTCATCCTTCTCCCATGGAGCAGCTGGTGGTCTTGAACCATTTCCCATGGGGATTACAGTGTAGCTTCTTCCACTAGGCCACCAGAGCTCTCTCTGGAAGTCCATAGTATAGTCAAAATTTTTCACCAAAAACACAAATCAAAGGCACAAATTCTTCAGTATTCCTAACTGTGCAACTTTCACATGCATTTTATGTGATTGAAAATACTATGGCTTTAGTTCAGCACACTTTAGTTCTCAAAGTGACATCTCTGATTTAAGAGATCTTTTGCAATAGATTTTTCCAATGCAATATGTTGCTTGTTTCCAAATTGTTTGGTTGTTTTGTTGTTGTTGTTTTTTATGGATACAACTAAAATAAAATCAATGGCAATTTCAATCTTGCCTATTCAACATGATGTTATTTATTGATTCACTTGTGAGGACTTTTGTTTTCTTCATGATAGTGTATAATCTATACTGAAGGTTGTAGTCTTGGATTTTCAACAGTAAGTGTTTCAAGTCTTCTTTGCTTCCAGCAAGCAAAATTGCATCATCTGTATGTCGTAAGTTGTTTTGAGTCTTACAAACTTGATATAACATTCTTCTTCAAATAGTCACGTTTCTGTGGTTACTTGCTTAGCATAGAGATGAAATAAATATAATGAAAGGATGCAATCCTGATGCACACCATTCCTGATTTTAACATCCATAGTTTTGCTTGACTGTCTCTTGGTCTATGTATAGGTTCTGCTTAAGCTCAATTATGTATTCTGGAATTAATATTTGTTGTGATGTTATTTACAACCTATGTGCTCCACACAGTCAAATTCTTTCTAGTAGTCAATAAAACTCTGGAAAACACCATTCTGATATTTGCTTTCAGCCAAGATCCACCTGATATCAGCAATGATACCTTTCATTTAATATCCTCTTTTGAGTCCATATTAAATTTCTGGCACTTGTCAATGTACTGCTGCAATCATCTTTTAATTATATTCAGCAAATCTTTCTTTACATGTGATATTAATGATGTTGTTGTTGTTGTTATGTGCCGTCGAGTCATTTGCGACTCATAGCGACCCTATGTACAACAGCCCTAAACCCTGCTCTATCCTGTGCCAATCGCACTGCCTCTGACGCATCCATCCCGATTACCCCAGTCACTGAATCAATCCACCTCATAGAGGGTCTTCCCCTCCTGCGCTGTCCCTCTATTTGATAATTTCTACATTTTACTGAAGATTCTTTCTTTGAAATGGGCATGAGCACAAATCTCTTCCAGTCTGACTGGTTAGCTGTCTTTGAAATTTCTTGGCATAGATGAGAACTTCCAGAATTGCATTTATTTGTTGAAACATCTTGCAAAAAGAGTGAGGACTGCATGGGGACAGGCATATTTGACTTTTACCAGTTTCACAAAGGGAAATTGTCCCTGTCAATAGCATCAACAACATAGAACTAATTCCCCTGAGATCAGACATGTTCCCCACACTCCTGTACCTCTTTCTACTTGTCTCAGCTCCAATTTTACTGCTTTATTGGATCCAAAATCCAATGCCATAGCTCACAGACCACACAGAATATATTGGGGAAGTAAAAAGTTTATAACCAGATTGGAAGAAGAATACAGTCAGGACAGCTTCCAAAATGTGCTCACAGGGAGCGCAGTCTTGAGCTTTGTGTCTTTTGGTCAGTTTTACAAAGTTCTCAGTCCTTCTAGTATTGTCTCTCCCTCACCCTCATGTCCTTCAATATATGTGGGCAAAGGATCTTAGCTCTGCTTCTGTGGGGTGAACAGTCACAGGATCAGTGCTGTCTCATGTTGGGTCCTAGTCCTCTGTTTTGGCCACTGCTGTTACTACTATAAGTCTAGCTGCTGCTGCTGCCTTTAGACTAGCTGGCAGAAGAACCTCTTGTCCTAAAGGGCTTATTGCATTCTCTTCTTTGCTAAAAATCTTCCATTTTTGCTACTGGATCCACTCAATTTAATGTTAAGACTAGCAAATCTTCTTGTGGATTGGTGAGACTTGCCAATCCACTTGTTCAGAGGCTAACACACTCTATATATTGCCACCTACACACATTGTAAAGTCAAATTCAATTTCTAGGAAAGCCATTTTGAACACTAAACTCTTCATATCACACTTCTCAGTTAGTATTCTATCAATTTCTTGAGCCCTATTTTTTCTGCTGATGAATTCCATACAGCTTCTTCATTCATTCCCATTCTCTGAAACTCAACCGTTTCAAGTCTTCTAATATATGAATATTATCCTATCACTGACAACATTGTACTAACAGGAATCATTAGAATTTTACCAATTATAATATACCAATATGGAATCTGCTATTCAACATCTTCATTTCAAGATCACCTTTTCTCTATTGGACTTTCTCAAGAACAAAGGAGGAGAAGAGCACTTGAGATGGACAGGAGCAGTGTCCCTGGGTCAGAGACTCCCTGGGACAGAAAGAAGTTAGAAAGTGGTCCAAACACGCGTGAGGGCACAACACACTTAGGTCCCTTCTGTGACCCTCCATTCAATGCTCACTCCTACAAAGGAAGGAAGAGAAGGTGATTCTAATATGTATCTAAGACATAAAGAAAGGAAAAGTAAAAACAATGTCACAGACCCTCACTGAACACAGATTGATGAATTTCCTAAGATATTGTTACCAAAAGAAGTAAAACATTAAAGAATCCATGTTGAGCTCAAAAAGGGTCAAATTCATGTAGGTAGCTTCCTGGGGGGTGCAAAGAATTAGCAGTTTGTATGAACACTTGATCGTTCTAATGCGAAACTTATACTTGGACCAGGAGGCAGTCATCAGAACAGAGCAAGGGAACATTGCATGGTTCAAAATTGGGAAAGGCGTACGCCAGGGATGCATCCTATCTCCATACCTCTTCAACCTATATGCAGAACAGATTATCCGGGAGGCAGGGCTCTATGAGGAGAAATGTGGGGTCAGGATTGGTGGACGATTTATCAACAATCTGCGTTATGCAGATGACACAACCCTGCTTGCTGAAACTGAGGAGGACCTGAAGCACCTGCTGCAGAGTGTCAAGGACTGCAGCCTGCAATATGGATTGAGGCTCAATGTCAAGAAGACAAAGATTCTCACCACTGGACCAATCGGCAGCATCAGGATGGATGGTGAAGAGATTGAGATTGTACACAGCTTTAGTTTGCTTGGCTCCATAGTCAACAGTCTTGGCACCAGCAGCCAGGAAATTAAAAGGCGCATTGCCATGGGAAAGTCTGCTGTTAGGGACCTCTCCAAAGTGCTGAAGAGCAGTGGTGTCTCTCTGGAGACTAAGGTGCATCTGATACAGGCCATGGTCTTCGCAATCACCTGTTATGCATCAGAGAGTTGGACAATGACCAAGAAGGATAAAAGGAGAACTGATGCCTTTGAGCTGTGGTGCTGAAGAAGAGTACTGAGAATACCATGGACTGCTAGGAAAACAAATAGATTTGTCCTGGAGAGGGTTAAACCGGATGGCTCCTTGGAGGCAAGGATTCTGAGGCTCCGTCTAACTTACTTCGGACATGTAGTGAGGAGAGACCGGTCCTTGGAGAGGGACATCATGCTTGGGAGGGTGGAGGGACAGCGCAGGAGAGGAAGGCCCTCTATGAGGTGGATTGATTCAGTGACTGAGATAATTGGGATGGGAGTGTCAGAGACAGTGCGATTGGCACAGGACAGAGCGGAGTTTAGGGCTGTTGTACATAGGGTCGCTATGAGTCGCAGGCGACTCGACAGCACATAACAACAACAACAACATATACTCCGAGGCTTCTTGGAAGACAGGTCTAGAGATCTATTTCTGAAAAACCTGTGGAACTATTGTAGCCTGACACATGTGAGTGGAACCAACTTGATGAACACTAGTAACAGCAAAAATCTATGGTGATAAAATCAATTTAGTTGGTTATCTTTTGGAGTATGATGACTGAAGAAAACAGGAGAGAGACTTTAGGAAAACATTTGATGGTCTAGTGCTTGATCTGGGTGATGATTACACAGTTGTGTCCACTTTATGAAAATTCACCAAGCCATACACGTATTACTTACATATACAATTTTTTGTATATATATTTCTGAGTTTCTAAGTTACCATTCAGAATTGTCTTTCCTAGCCAAAAGAGTATCTTTATTTTATTCTGCAGTACTTATTGTATTAAAGACAAAGGTTGTTATGTCAATGGGTAAGACTATGTGAATGGAGTGTTTTAACATATCCACTAGGGGACTGACCAGTCTCACTATTGAATTAAGCAAGCCAGAATGAGAGGCAGACAGATCTTCTGGAACCATTAAAAAAGAAACAATACAGGATGCCCTTCTTGTCCCATTCATACTTATGGCAGCAGTATCTATGGCCAAACTGGAGACTTTAGATGGGACCTTGTGGGGAGGGTGGGGGAGAGTTAATATTGACAGGACTGAAACTTGGGAACACCAAGCCACATGACTCGAGGCTGAGGTGACTACACACACATTTTGGGAGCTGTCTTGACTGTATTTTGTTATTAATCTGGATTATAACATTTTTACTTCCTCAATATAGTTCTGTGTGGTCCCAAAAAAGCACTAAGATTGGTGCTGAGATGAGTATAAAGAGGTATGGGAGTGTGATAGACGTGTCTGACTCCACGGGAATTAGTTTGGCATTATTGATGCTGTGGATGGGGACAGTTTCTCTTTGTGAAGTTGATAAGGGTCAGATATAGCCATCCCCACATGGTCCTTGCTCTTTTTATAATTGTATACCTAAAAAAAAATTAAATTGAAGTTTACAAAAGTGAAACATAAATTTGATCTTAAAAGTATAAAAGATCTTTATGGAGAGAGGAAAAAACCCTATTCATTGAGAAAATGTAAACAGCTCTGTCAAACTTCACAGCCTCAAAATAGGATAGCAATTCTTAGTCGATAGATTTTTACAGAACATTATAACTCTATTTCTCTTTTGGTTCCATTTTATTGTGGTTTGGATCAAAGTTTATAGAGAAAATTTGTTTTCAACAATTCATACACATTTTGATTTATGATGTTGATTAAAAATCCCACAATATAACAAAACTCTTTCCACTTGTTCCTGTGTTTCCTGTTTCCATCTAGCCTTCCTTTCTATCCCTTCCTGTTCTTCTGCGGTTTATCCCTGGGATACTACTGGCTTTTTTTTTTATCTCATATGGTTGATTGTTCTAAAGAGTGTGCATTTCCCTGGAGGTGTTGTTCCCCTTATAGACATAGATATGTTACTGTTAAACTAAAAGTTTAAAAGTTCAACCACAGAGTTAATTTCCAGGTTTCTTAATAGATAAATATATAGATAGATTGATATTATATGAATTTATCTCCTCTATCTTGTAATTTCTTATTCTGTAGTGAGATTATTTTTCTGTGAACTAAGTTTTGAGTCATATTTTTTGCCATATAATTGTCATCAATCTAAGATAGACTAGTCAAGTATAGACATGATGATGTCACAGGATTCCATTTTTGCATAGTGAGAAATTAAAGAGTAGGGAAATACGGATATTTTCCTATAAATCACATAAATTCTAAATATTAACTTAAAGATAGTTTTCACCTACTTCCAAGCAAAATATGTGCTTGTTTATGAGACAATAGGAACAGACAAAGTCTGATTAGGCTATGTCTTTATTTTGTAGCCATCCTTGTCTCTTCCCTAATTGTGTGTGAACACATTTGGGTAGCAGACTCTAGGTTGAGCACTAGGAATGAATGAGCTGATGAGGCAAAGTCTTGTTCTCAGGGGTAGTACAAATGGTTAAGCACTTGACTACTAACTAAGAGGTTGTAAGTTCAGATCTACTCAAAGACACCTCGGGAAAAAGATTTGGGGATTACGTTCAAAAGGTCACAGTTTTGAAAACCCAGTAGAGCACAGCTCTACTTTGAAATACATGGTGTTTCCATGAGTCAAAACTGATTTAATGACAACCAGGTGATTTTTGGTTTAGTGTCTTATCATCACCCAAGACATTTTCAAAGAAGATTATAAGACATCAAAGATCTCATAGCCAAACTCAAGAAGGATGAAAATACAATAGGTTAGAAATTTGGTTCTACTAACTCCATGCAAACCAGTCACATTTCTCACTTGTGATTATTGTATATGAAGTCTGTTATCTTTTCACAACTTGGATCAGCAATATATGAGATACCACTACTTTCAGAGAGAGAAGGGCAAACATATTTGGAAATAGTCTTTGTTATTTTCTGACATATATACAGAAGTCTATTTAGTAACTTTGACACAATGAGTTCAATCCAAATTGTTAAATGACCAGTTTACCTTCAGCACCTGTTGTGGATTGAATTATGTTATACACCCCAATAAGTATACATTGTAAATCCTAACTTCTATCCTGTGATTACAATCCCATTTAGAAATGCACTGTGTTTGATAAGTTAATGAAGCAAGATTGGTGAGGAGTGTGTCATGAGTCAATCTCTTTAGAGATATAAAGACAGATTAAACACACTAGTGAGAAAAGCAGAGAGGAGGTAAAATAGATGTCAAGATACATGGAGATCTCCAGAACCAGGAAGAAGAAATTTAAAAAAAACAAGCCACTTCCTCCAGACTCAGAAGAGAGAGAAGGCCTTTCACTGTAGTCTCAAAAATACAATAAGTCAGAGCAGACTTAGAGCTGACCCTCCAGTGAGTTTCCAGAGACTGCAGATCACACAGAGGAGACTGCTCATCTATCTCCTACAGAGGGGCTGTGGATTTTGAACCATCTGCCTTTGGGATAGCAGTACAGCAGCCTACCCACTAGGCTACCAGAGATCCTACAGCAATAAGGCTCTAATTTTAGATTCCCAGCCTCCTAAACATGGAGCTCTGATGGTTTAGTGATAAGGTACTCAAATTGTGAAGCTCAAAGGCACTGGGTTCAAATCCACCAGCTGCTTCTTGGGAGAAAGATAAGCAATCTTCTCCTGTGTGGTTACTGCCTCTGAAAATCCCACGGACGTGTCAGTTATGAGTTGGTTCAGACTCAATGATACATAACAACGACAAGCTCCCAAAACTGTGAGGAAACTCATTTTTGTTTGTTAAAATCACCCACTTGTGATATTTCTGTCATAACACCACTAGATAATTAAGACAGAACTTGGTAACAGAAGAGTGGGTTGCTGTTCTAGCAGAATACCTAAACTGTGGATGTGGCTTTGGAATTGGGTAATTGGTAGAGGCTGGAACAGTAACAGCAGTGATAGGTAACTGCATCCCAGCCCCTCACCTCTTCTTGAGACACCCATGGCCCCTCCTAGCTCCCTGGAGAGGCTTCCTTCCCTGAGACACCTGAACTCCCCTCTGTTCTCTTTTAACCTACCTATCTGTCCGCTGTCGCCTCAAGGCAAAGCAAATGGTTCATAGCCTGATGAATGAATTTGTGATAAAACATCATGAACAAGTCACCCTTCCTGGGTTGTGTGTATACATGTGTGGTGTGTACATGAGTGTGGTGTGTATGTGTGTTATGGAAATTACAGAGGCTATGTGGTAACCTTGAGGGGTCTCTAAATCTACAAGTATATGATTGATTAGTCGAAGCCGTGCTGAGAGATGGAGAAGTCATTGTCTTCTTGATGGTATGTCATGCTGTGTTCTATCTGTCTTTGGTACATGCTGTGTGGGGTCTCAATAACCCAGTTTTACTCCAGTACTTAGCCTTTTCTTATTCTGAGTCTTGTGATAGAGTATGAGATAATGTTGATCTCTTAAGAAATCTGCTCTAACAGAAAAATACAAAATTGACAATGTGTAGAGATGAGAGATAAAAGCAATCCAGCCTCTGAAACTAAGCTTATAACTTCAATTTACATGAGCAGTCAGTATTAACTCAATAAGCTCTACTTAATGAATGTGTGAGAGGGACATTGTCCCTTCAGAAGCAAGTGACAATACTACATCAAACATCAAAAGCTACAAAAAAAAAAAAAATAATGGAAGTAAGCATTACAAAGAATAGTTAATAGATTAAGTTCTCCACATGTGAAACAACACGTTTAAAGTAGAAAAGTTTGGTTTGGTCTCTAAAGATAAGAATGTGTGAATGGCTACATCTACAGTGACTTCACTCTTGCAGTCTGGTGTGGACACTTCTGTTTAAAGTGACAGCCCCGTCCTGTTCACATGGCCTTTACCAGTCTTGTCAGTAATTTTGTATGATTCCTCTAGGGAAAAGGCAATGCACAAGTGGAGAAGCATTTCTGCTTTTGTTCACAGTGAAGGTCAGAAAGGAACTTCAAGGTCATTTTATTCCAATGCCCTAGAGGTTGTTTGGAGGTGTCAGAAACCCTTTGTCCTCGGTGTATGAGTGTGGAAGGATTCACCTCCCCGTGGCTCTGCTGTTAGTGACAGAAAGCGAGGCTCTGAAGGCATGTGCTTCTGTCCAATGTTCCCAACACAATGCCATGGTAGGATGGGATGTCTCCGCCGGGGTAGGAACACCATGTGATGGCTGTTCCTTCCTCTTCAAGTTTTCAGGTCTCTCTAAAAATGAAAATAGAAGTGTTATCTTTTATGCCCCAGATATTAATAATTGTACTGCCAACACAAAGGTATGCAATTTGAATCCATGTACTCCTTGAGACAAAGATAGGCAATCCATTCTCATTTACTACCTCTGAAGGCCTGCTGGAGGGTCAACTATAGGTCAGTTCTGATTTGATGGCAGACAACAATAACAACTTCCAACATGATGGTCCAGTAGACATCTGTGTCTTTACCTGGGCAAAGCGTCTGACTATACCAAGCATAGTGATTAATGGGGCACAGACAGCCTCTGACTGATGTCCATCTCCAAACTAGACATAATTCTGCATTTTGATCACCGACCTGAGATTTTTCTAATTTAAATTTTCCAGCTCTTAGTAACATATTCCTAAATTTAAATTTGAGTCAAAATAATTTTATTTTTAAGCCAATTAAAAAGGAGTTTTGGGGTGATATAAATTGTTGGGGGTTTCTGCTTGTTTGTTTTTCATTTTTATTTTATATTGCTTTGTGTACAAAGTTGTATACATTGTGTTTCACACTATCCTCCATTCACATTGTGTTTCATACAATCATTCCCTTCATTATGTTTTATTAAATTAATCACCATTGAACTATGCACACCAATATCCTGTCTTTCCAGATCCTTGCTGCATCTTTCCCATTTTGTTTACCCATCCCTCCCTTCATCCATCAAATCGTGTGACCCTATGATTTCCCCTCTGCCCATTCTCACCCGTTTGCTTCCCACCCTCCCCTCCTTGGCTCTTCATACACATTTTACTAGTTATCCTTCTACTTTTATAACAATGGCCTTATACAGTATATGTGCTTATGAAGCCGAGTTAATTCACACAGCATAGTGCTTTCCAGTCCCTCCCAAGTTATACAGGAAGTTTTGAAATTGTTGCTCCTGGTATAAATTGTTAAGTGTTTACTAACTAAAATGTTGCCAATTCAAATTTACCCAGAGGTGCCTTAGAAGAAAAGCCTGGCAATTTGCTTCTGAAAGTTTACAGTCCCTGAAGACCCTAAAGAATACAGTTCTGCTCTGACATACAAGGGTCAACATGAGCTGAAACTGACTTGACATCAACTAGTGGTGGTGGAGGTGGTGATACAAAGAAACTACTGGGTGCAAAGGAAGGTGGTGTGGCAGGCAATGCACTTCACTAAATGGGAAAATCTCCTCAAAATGTGTGGACTCCTGAAAGGATCCACATTTACCTTCAGAAGAAATGACTAGTTCTATTAAAAGTTAGACATCAGATAACCATTCCAAACCTCACTATCGAGTTGATTATAACTCACACAACCTTCCATTAGGTTCCTGATGCTATAAATCTTTGTGAAGGGACCATCCATAATTCTCTCATGGAGCTGTGGATTCAAATCACTGACTTCCGTTAGCAACCTGACAAGTTACACACTACCTCACCATGGAAAATATTTTTCTTCTAACATTTCTACGAGAAGACTGTAGTCTTTAAAGACGTCACTTACCAGGGCTTTTCCTTTCAGTGAGTAGCTAAGCATAAACTGAATAACTCAGGGGCCTTGATCTGATACCAACCCAAACCCTCCCCCACCACCACCCACTGCTGGGAGGCATTTCCCTCACAGCGATCATACAGGACAGAGAAGGACTGCCCCACAGGGGTTCCAAGGCTGTAAATCCTGAAGGTAAAAGACTGATATCTCTTTCTCCTAAGGAGCAGCAGAGTGAGTTTTAACTGCCATTGTTTTGGTGAGCAGCCAAGCGTCTAACTCACTGTACCTGTTTGATCTGTCGTCTAACCCCACCAATGCTGAGTAGGTTCCAGTTCCTGGAGAGCTTCCGTCATGGTCATCTTTACAGGCTGTGTATTTTTACAGAAGAATTTAACCTTGCTCCCAAGAAGTGGCTGGTGAATTCTGACTGCTGACCTTTTGATAAGCAGTTCAGTACATTACATGCAATACTGCCTCATATCCAAACCCCTGCCATGGAGTTGGTTATAGTTCACGGTGACCTTCCATTCTCTGTAAACCTTCCAGGGTTGTAAATCTTTACAAGAGGATACTGCCAGTCTTCCTCTCACAGAGCAGCTGGTGAGTGAAAACCTCTAACTTTGTGTTTAGCCTCCCAACCTCCAGCTTGCTATGCCATTGAGATGCCTTCAACCCTCTAACCCAGTGTTTGGCTTGCTAATTGGACAATCAGTTACCATCCCTGGTTCTTTACAGCAGGTCTGCATGGTAGTTGAAGGGTTAGCTAGCAAGTGACGCACCCACCTCCAGCTGCTCGTGGATCCAGTCCAGGAAGGCAGTGATGCGAGTGTAGACTCCGGGCTTGTTCACCTCAGCACAGCCAATCCCAAAGCTCGTTGCTCCCACCAGCTTCCACACCCTCCTTTCTTGGCAAACCAGAGGTCCCCCACTGTCCCCCTAAAGGGAAGGAGGTAGACAAAGGTCAGCAGAACAGACACTGCAACATGGCCTTCAAGTCATGGCTATAGTCCCCTTTCCAGGGTTACAGGAACATGGCCCAAGGACGGCACTGCTCACACACCCCAGAGACTTCCTAGACTAGACCCTAGTGCTTCTCAGAGTGGAGGACCCCCAACCCCTCCAGTATAGTTTCCTCCCGGTCTGTCTTCCTGTCAGACTCCAGATACACTTCCTTCATGAAGGTCAAGGGCAGTGGCTGGGGATAGCATGGGGGAGAGGCAATCTGGCTGGGGCTTTTAGCTGACCTGAAATGGGCCACTGGGGAGTATTGGAGCTCCTACCAACCATGGCTTTTGGAGACCTGAATTCACCAGTTCCCACTTGTGTTCCCATTCCTCCTTCACCACTTGCCATGGAGTCAGTTCCAAGTCCTGGTGACTCCCTGTGTGTCAGAGTGGAGCTGTGCTCCACGAGGATGTCAGTGACTGTGATCTTTTCTAAGTGGATCACCAGGCCTTTCTTCCAAGGCCCCTCAGGGTGGACCCAAATCACTAAGATTTCAATAAGCAACCAAGCACTTAACCACTTGTGTCACCCCAGGACTCCTCCACCCCTTAATTCCTCTGCAAACTCTGAGAACCAAACGGGGCAGGAAACCACTCAGAAGAAACTTCCCTCCACCTGACTCCAAGGCAGGGCTGGGGGCTGGGGATACCTTTGCAAACATTGCCTAAGCCAGGCAGGAGAGAAAACAGTATCTTAAGCAAATGTCTTTCCCACACATTGTAAATTTGCTTTTGGATCAGTCACAGGGAACACTGGTGGTGGCCTATCCCTTGGGCTGTGTCACAATAGAAGAAATGCATCCTTCTTGTGGCCAAAGCCAGAGGTCACCGTACTCCTCCTTACCTGGCAGCTGTCGATGCCACCCTTCAGGTAGCCTGCACAGAGCATGGAGGGTGAGATGATGCCACCATACACGTCCTTATGGTTGCAGATCTTGTTGGAAATTAGTGGGACGGCTGCGTGGTTCAGCACAGGAGAGGCATCACCTGTGGTGAAGTGGATGCAGGCACATAGTGAATGGAAGCCTGCTCAGGATTCAGAGGCCCTCACTGAGGCCACGGGGTGAGGGGAGGACCCCACTGCGCACAGTACAGGGCAGACGGGATGACAGCCTCATCACGTAGGGAAAGAAGACTCAGTCTATTGTGAAATGCCATCAAGCCTTACAGGTTTGCTTTCTTCCAGATGGCTCACTGGCTTCATCTATGAACTTTTGGTAACAAAGGTGTTGCAGCAGGTGGTAGGTGGTGGGAGTAGGAACCCCCAGGAGTCTGGGCCTAAATCAAGATCTTCACTTGTATCAGCTCATTTAGACATCAAAGCAACCCATGTTACACAAGAGGAAACAAAGGCCACAGAGGTCACATGGCCCCGTAACATCTTGATAGAAGCATAGGTAGTCAACAGAAAACCATTCTCCAAAGAAGTGCAACTCCAGCAAACTGTGCCTATGTTATCTTGTGTGTTACCAGGGCCTTTACAGATGTGATAAGTACAGACTGAGATAAAACGTGTAGGATGATCTAAGTGGTCCAGTGCAACCACCAGGGTTTTTAAATGAATTGGCAAAAGAGATGAGATGACGGAAGAAGAGGTCAGCATTAGAGAAAGATTTGGAGATGCTACATTGCTGACTTTGAAGATGTAGATAGATGCCAGGAGCCAGATGCTTCTAGAAGCTGGAAAAACCAAGGATCATTCTTATCGCCTCCCAAAGGACCACAACTTGTTTTAAGCTACTGAGGACAATTTTTAACTTCTGACATAAAGTACCTTAAGATAATAGGGATGCATGTCAGTGTATGTGTGTGTAGGTGTTCAATTTGTGGTAATGTATAACAAAGAGTACTGAATGAGCTTCCTCGTGCTGCTATAACAACGTACCACAAAGCAAATGGCTTACACTAGAAATATATTCTCTAAAAGTTCTGCAGGCCAGAAATCCAAATTCAGGGTTTGAGCAGGTCCATGTCATAGTAAGAATCCTTCTTGTCTCTTCCAGCCTCCAGTAGCTACAAGAATTTCTTGGCTTGTAGACAAATCATTTCAATCTCTGTCTCCATCTTCATGTCTTTCCTCTTTATCTATGTGTTCGTAGATTCTCTTTTATTAGAGCATCATGCATAGTGGATTGTTGTTGAGTGCCACTGAGTCTGTATCAACCCAAGTCAACTAATCACATGGGAGAAGACTGTCCATCTTTTTCTCCCACAGAGCAGCTGGTGATTAGAAAACTTTGGTTTTGATTCCAAACCTTTGGGTTGCCAGTGCAACTTCTTACCACTAGGACACCAGAACTCCACTATTGGATTAGATCCCACTTTATGATCCATGTAGCTGTTTTTGTTATATGCCATTGAGTTGCCTGCAACACATAGTGACATGTACAACACAAGTACAACAGCCCTAAAACCTGCTCTATCCTGTGCTAATCGCACTGTCTCTGACACACCTAACCCCATTACTCCAGTCACCAAATCAGTCCACCTCACTGAGGGTCTTCCCTTCCTGCGCTGTCCCTCCACCCTCCCAAGCATGATATACCTCTCTGAGGACCGGTCCCTTCTTGCAACATGTCCAAAGTATGTCAGACAAAGCTTCAGAATCCTTGCCTCCAAGGCGCAGCCTGGTCTCATATTATCCTAACTAATTCCATCTGCAAAGACTGTATTTACAACAGGTACACTCATGAATGCTAGATGTTGGAACTTTGTCTTTTTGGAGGTTGACAAATTCACCCATGACAAGCAGTCACAAGAAACAAATAAACATGTACTGGGTCAATTTGTGAAGGGATCAATAGCCTCTAAATTAACTTGTTTGTAAGCTCAGTTATCTTTAGGCTTTCTTGTTAAAAGCAGTAGCTATTATTTGGTGTCATTGACTCAGTTCTGACCCATGATGATTCTATGTACAACAGCATGAAACATTGGCAGATCCTGTGCTATCCTCACAAAATATTGTTATGTATGAGGTTTACATGAGCAGAGACGTTCTGATATTCACATTCTTCTTAACGTTATCCACAAGGTGTTATGATCCACACTGTGAATAAAAAACACACAAATACACATCCTTCTGATACTCTGCTTTCAGCCATGATCCATCTGACATCAGTAATGATAATGCTAGAGTCATGGCCTCTTCTAGCTTGTGAAGGAAAATGTGCAACAATGAATGAATTAAAACACAACCATTCTGTAAGCTTTCATTAAAATCACAATTTAAAATAATCCATCTTGTATCTCTGGCAGTTCTCTGTTGATGTGCTGTTCCAGTTATTTTTGGGTAATCTTCAGGAAGATTTTGCTTGTATGTGATATTGTTCGGTAATTTCCACATTCTGTATGATCACCTTTTTTGGAAATGGGAATAAATTTGTGCCTCTTCCAGTCAGTTGCCAGGTAGCTGTCCTCCAGATTTCTTGGCATAACCTGGTGAGCATGTCCAGAGCTGCATCTCTTTGTTGATATATCTCAATAGTCACTATACAAAGGCATTAAACTGTGGGTTTATAGTAAATGATGGATAACATTGAGAAGAATGGGAATTCTGGAACAATTGTGCTCATGCAGAATTTGTACATAGACCAAGAAGCAGTTCTTTAAACATAAGACTTGGATACTGGATGGTTTAAAATTGGAAAGGTGTTTGTCAGAGTTGTATCCTTTCAACTATATTTATTCCGTCTATCTGCTGAGCAAATAATCTGGGGAACAAGAATGAAACATCAGAGTGGAAAACGTCTCAATAACATCATGTGGTTTGTAACTTTGCTCACAGAAAATGAAGACTTGAAGCATTTTCTAATGTAGATCAAAAACTAGTACAAAGAAACACAAAAAATCTTCACAATTCAGCTACAATGAGGGTTGCTTGGATTGAGAGAATGTAATTCAAGAAATCTCTGTTAAAGAGGGAGCTATAGAAGTGCATATTGTGGAAAAACAAGGAAAATATTAAGTAAATGGGAAATTGTTCAACAAAACAAAGATGTGGGTTATTGAGTAAATTACAGTATTCTGCCTTATTTATGTGTGTGTGTGTGTGTATGTGTGTGTATCTCAGAGAAAACATTCTCATGCTATCTCAAAAGTTATAATGTGGATGTGATCTTATAAATAATAAGGATCAGCAAATAAAAAACAGTAAGTAACATCTGATCTTGTGACTCTAGTTTGGTTGATTCCATTGCCAGCACTTGCTGCTGGTCAGAGTAGGGCAACATATACATAGACCAAGAAGCTCTTGTCCGGACAGAGTAAGGGAACACTGTATGGTTCAAAATCAGGAAAAGAATGGTTGTGGATGTATCTTTTCTCTATACCTTTTCAATCTATATGCAGAGCAGATAATTTAGAAGGCTGGAC
>NW_006399883.1:6606288-6609663 GCF_000299155.1 Elephantulus edwardii
CGAGCAAACCGAAGTTGTGAACAATCTCAATCTCTTTGTCATCCATCCTGATGCTACCAATTGGTCCAGTGGTGAGAATCTTTGTCTTCTTGACATTGAGCCTCAGTCCATACTGAAGGCTGCAGTCCTTGATGCTCCGCAGCAAGTGAGGTCCTCCTCAGTTTCGGCAAGCAGGGTTGTGTCATCTGCATAACGCAGATTGTTAATAGATCTTCCACCAATCCTGACGCCACACTTCTCAACATTAAGAACATAAATATTCTCACCATTGGGCTAATAGGCAGTTAGGGTTCTCTCCTAAATCTAATTTGGATTTTTAAACTGTTCCTTGTTGATATACTTCAACTATCCCTGAACTATCTTTAGCAAGATTTTATTTGCATATGATATTGCTTGATAATTTCCACATTATTTTGGATCATGTTTCTTTAGAATTGGCACAAATACAGATCTCATTCTTCAGCTCCAGGCTCCTCATCTATGGGTTGAGTCTAATAATAATAATATAAAAAATAATAGCCTTTGTTATGGACTGAATGTGTTCCCTAAAATGATACACTGAAGTCCTCACTTCACTACCTGTGAAGGTGACCTTGTTAGGAAATAAAGTCTTCTTTTAAAGATGTTTTCAGTTAAGTCAATGAGATCATATCAGAGGATAGTATGTCCTGATTCTTTGTAAGTGATGTCTTATAAAATAAACCCAAAGAGACTGAAGAACATACTAGAAAGGAAGCAACACAAGCCAAGGAATATCAAGGATTTCCAAGGGAGAGAAGTATGAAGCAGATTCTGGCTCAGAACACTTAAAAGGAAGTGACACCACTGATACCCTAACTTGGTCTCCTAGCCTCCAGATCTGCGAGCCAATGAATATTTGATTGGTAGTTCATATCAGCTACCTATGTGTATTTTTCTATGGCAGCTCTCAAAAACACTTCCTTAGGGAGACTGGTGGTCAGTCACTATAGTATCCGACACCGAAGATGTGCTTAATAATATTGGAGAAGAGTTTGTGGTGAAGAGAGCTCAGTGAGTCTGTGGGAGAAGCAGCCAACACAGGCAGGAAGGTGGATCTAGCCATGGTGCTGGGAGAAAGAGTCAATTAGGGCTTTTGTGGTAGACAGACTGAATCACTATCAAGCAGATAAACAAACCTACACAGGGATTCAGAACTTTCTGAAAGAAAGGAGCTTTTCTCCACCCCCTCCAAATCAGAGTCCAATGTCATTAGTACCAGGGGGATAGACTGGTGGTCTGAGGTGAGAACTCACCAGGAGAGGAAAGATTGGTGTCCTACTGCCCACCATGGACCAGGTTTTAAGGGAGCTGCTTCTGAAGGAGACAAAAGTCTCCAAATCCTAACAGTGTGGTACAAAATCAGGGTTTAGCCATCTGAGTGTGCTTGAAATGACAAAGAGCTATGAGTCACCCTGACCCAGGGTGGAACTCAAGGCAAGGCAAGGGCCCACATGCCCTTCGGATGGTGTTCACCCCTGGATTCCTTAAGTACCTGTGAGTGGACATGGTGTATCAACTAAAGGACAAGAGGTGCCAAATAGATCTCCAGAGAAAAACACTGAGTTACCTGTTACCAGAGAAAGCATTTAATGGGACTGTATTTGATCTGCATGCTGATAAGAGGTGGTTATGGGGTGGGTTTTTTTTTTTTAGACTTTTTAAAAATTTTATTTTATTATTTTGTGTGTGTGTACCATCAAATCAGATCTGACCGGTACAGGAGGAGATTGTCCCTCCTTCTCCAGCAGATTATCTGGTGGATTCGAACTGTGTTCCTCTAGGATTGCAGTGCAGCTTCTTGCCACTAGGGCACCAGAACTCCCTTAGGTGGTTGTGGGTTTTATTAACATTTATTGTTGCCATTATTGATATTACTACTTCTAGTATGGTCATAGCAACACAGTCCTGTTTGCTTTTTTTACTTTGTAAGATGAAAGAACACATCTTCTAAAGGTCCACAAAACAAAAATCCTTTAGCTGTTGTAGTTCTTTGACTTCTGAATAATGTTGGGGGGAGGAGGGAGGAGGTGACAGGAAGGGAAACTACCTCACGTGCTGGTGGAGGTCTCTCCTCCACGCGTGTCCACAGTTTTCCAGTTTCATACTTCTGTCTGGGAGAGCCTGCCAATATCTCATTGTGCCAGGATAAATGAAAGCAGAGTGATGGCCTATGATGGCCTAAGCAGGTGGCACACACCCCCGACCAGGACTTCTGAGCACCACATAGGACATCACATGGGGGCACTGGGTGGAATCACATCCCATGGGGCCCTATTGGCCCCCTGGGCCCTGAATCCTGGCTCCAGACCACTGACCTCCATCCTCTGTGGCCCCCCATCCTGACGTCCAGCACACTTTCCCGTCGGGAAAATTCTCCTCGGAGTTGGGCAGGCACACGGGCTGGATCATCTCTGTTTAAAGAAGGAACAACTCATTTGAAATAGCAGTTAGAGAAAGCAATCTTAACTATATTTATGACTCTGAGAAGCACGAAATGACCTCCCAAGGTCCAGTCACGCCCTGGGTTACTTGAAAGCTGTTAGTCAGAACAGAAATTCCCCTAGAACCTTAAAAACTGCCAAGTGGGCCAAGTTGTTTTTGTTGCAGCTGTTGCTGCTGTTGTTAATTGCCGTTGAGACGCTGCTGACTGGCAGGTACCTTCTGAATGCCAGAATGAAACTTTGCCTGCCCTGCATCTGCCTCATACCTACTGGTCTACTTGAGTCCATTGTTAGGGATATTGTGTCAGTCTGTCTCATCGAACTGTGTCCTCATTTCTGTTGACCATTTGCTTAGCAATCATAATATCTCCTCTAGCAACACCAACCTGGCTCTGGCAATTGAGTGAATCTAGATCAAGGGTAGGGAGCTCTGGTGGCCTGGTGGCAAGAGAAGCTGTGCTGCAATCTCAAAGGCAGACGGTTTGTGACTACCAGCGACTCCACAGGAGAAAGATGGGCAGTCTCCTCCTGGGCGATTAACTGCCTCTGAAAACCCACTGGAAGATCAGCTGTGGATCAGTTCTGACTCTACGGCACACAACAACAATAACAACAGATCAAGTGTTGCAAACTTTTTGTAAGAAGGCTAACTGGTGAATATGTTAGGTTTTGCAGGCCATGCCATCTCTGCTGTGAACACTTGACCTTGCAGTTACAGTGTGAATGAGACATAGAACATAGGTAAACAAATGGACTCTTGTTCCAGTAAAACAAACTTTTAATTGCAAATGCGAGTAATGGGCCAGAATATCCACCCGGGTCTAGACAACAGGCCTGCTATTTATTATTATTATTAACCTTAATGAAAATTTACAGAGACTTTGGATTTCCTTTCATTCATTGTTGCACTTTT
>NW_006399883.1:6609763-6664169 GCF_000299155.1 Elephantulus edwardii
CCCCCCCCCGCCCAGTTCACTCTTCTCTTTGAAAAGTTAGAGAAACATTCTTTCATTGTTTTACAATCCCTCCCCGCAAGTCCACTCCACTGTGCAGCGTTCATTCTGGACTCCTGTCATGACAATAATACCTAATCACATATTCCTTTTAAACACTTTTCTCCCTCATCTGTTTCAATCAGGCCTGCTATTTTAGAGTGCTCATGCTTTACTCTGCATGAATACTCCTCTCCTTGCTGACACAGTTAGAGTTAACAAGTTTGCCTGTTGGTGGGGGTTGCTGCATAAATCCCCTCCCAAGCACCACACATAATGAGTGGGATGTGGAGTTTTTATGCAAATCGTTCTGAGACGGGCTAACATTTTCTGTGCCAAGCAATAATAGAAAGGTAGAGAAGGAATAGGGAAGATTCGTTTTCATTCACATCAGAGGATGAGTTCTGGCATCTCATATTTTATAACCAAAATGTCATGAATAATAATTAACAAACCAGCACCACCACTGTAATTGCTCTCTGTTTCTCTGGAAATACACGTTTCTAAGAACAATGTGTGCTGTGTGATAAGCACAGACACGGCTTTGCCAAGTCAGACGTGCAACTGGTCATGGGCCAGAATCGCACCCCAATAAGGGAGATCCAGCTTGTTTCTTAGGCTCTGCCTGTAGCTCAGGCTGTGTGCACCTGGAGTGGCAGGCAGTACATCCGTGTTTGTCTGGTCAACTATAACTTGAGCTGTCTTTTCATGTATCAGAGTAATACTGTGCTCCATAGAGTTTTCAAGGCTAGGTGGCCCAGTGCTAAGAAGCTGCACTGCAATCTCAAAGTCACATGGTTCAAATCCACCAGCTGCTCTATGGAGGATGGACAATCACTTCTGTATGATTTACTGTCTGTGGAAACCCACTGGAGGGTCAGCTTGGGTTGGTTCTGACTCTACGGTATGCAATTACAACAATAATAAAACCTTTTGGAACTAAGTCTCCAAGCCCTTCTTCTCTGGTTCTTCTGGGAGGACTCAAACTTCCAAGCTTTCAGCTAGAAGATGAGTATATTAATTAGTTCACACAATTCAGGACTTGCATTGGGTGATATTCTTTGACTCTCCTATTCTCCAACTTACTTACCTAATAAACCCTGAAAAAACAAAACACCCCCAAAAATAATTCACACAGTTCAGAGACTCTAGCGATAGACTTTATTTAAGAATAAACCCATAAAAATCAAACCTACTGCTGTCAAGTCAATTCTGACTCATGGCAACCCTCTGTCAGGTTCCTAACACTGTAAGTCTTTACAGGAAGAAACTGGTGGATTTGAAACACTGACCTTTCAGTTAACACTGCAACACATAACACACTATGCTACCAGAGCTTCTTCTATTTAGAAATTATTGTTGTAGTTGAGTGCCATGGAGTCAGAACTGATGTATAGCTGACCCTCTAGCGGGTTTTGAGAGGCAGTAAATCACATGGCACGGGATTGCCCATCTTTCTGCCTTCTTATTAAGGAATAGAACTCCTAAATGCTTTGTTCACATCTATAATATAGTTGAAAGCTGTTTGAGCACAGTCACTGTAACAACAGGCTTTAGCATGTCAGCAACTGTGAGGACGACATAGGATAGAGCAAAGTTCTGATCTACTGTTCACAAATCTGCTATGAGGAGTAGTCAACTCAAAGGCATATAACAACAATCCTGTAACTAAGTCTCTCTAGCAGTTTTTGTAATTTCTAGAGTGCAGGATTTGAAATTTCCCATGTGGCCCTTTACAGCATACTAACCTCTAAGAGGTTTGGACAGAAAGTTCTGTGTGGTTCCAGGTTGCTGAAGATCTTCTTTTAGTGGGTAAGGAAGAAGGCTGTGGGGAGGGCCCGACACAAAAAGCTGACAAAGACCCTCCTTCATCCCCACAGTGGAGACTCCTCCCGTCCACCCAAGATACTCGGCAGCAAGTGGTCCTGGCAGGGGGAATCCTGTCACAACAAGCACCAGCTCAGAGTGCTTTGCCCCTGAAGGCCAGAGACTTCCTTTTCCCACCTAGTACCTGGAGATCTGGCCTGGGGAAGCTCCTCCCCACCAGGTGATACCAGCAAGGGCCAGTGGGAATCTCAGTGACCTCAGATAAACCAAGTCGACTGAAGGAGCACCATATGGGCTCTGAAAAGAGATTGTCAGTAACCACAGTCCACTGAAGCAGGCCAGGCCCTACACACTTGTCCTAAACTAGGTGACTGCCTACTAAAATGAAGGCGCATACAGGATCTAGATAGAGCCTCCTAATGCCATAGGTGAGATGCCCAGAATATAATACAAAGGGGGAAAATCACCTGTCATACCCACAAAACTGAATGAGAATAGATCATCAACTGACACTGATGCTGAGATGAATCAGACATTGAAATTATCTCGCAAGGATTGTAAAGCTATTGCCATTAAAAAAAAAATCTTTAACAAGCCATAGAAAATGATCTTAAAACAGGTGAAAAAATATAACAAGAAGGAAACTCGGCCATACCGTTGAACGTGAGTGGCCCAGCCAGCTTCATGAGGGCGATGTCATTGCCCAGCCTCTTCGGTTTGTACTTGCTGTGGTAGATGATTTTCTCCACCAAATGGGAGGGGGCCGGACTGTCCAGCAAGGAAACTAAACCCACTTGGATGGTCCATGACTTGGGCAGGTACAGACTGAAATGAAAAGATGAACACGGGAGGAACAGGAAAAACCCAACCACAGCCCATTAACCCCGGCTGAGAATCAGCCCCAGGCGCTGGCGGGAGATTGGTCAGGCAAAAGGCAATGCCACTGTCCTCAATTGCTTATGCTAAATGTCATGAGACAAATTGTATCTTCCAAAAAATGGTAAATTGAAACCCTAATTTCTCTACTTGTGTCCCGTCTGAAAGTAGTGGTCTTGAAGCTGCTCTTTTGTTAATTTAATGTGAGGTCATACTGAAGATGAATGGATCTTAATTCTCTAAGACTAGAAAATAAAATTAAGCCAGTGCTGAGTTGATTCTGGCTCACAGCAACCCCAGAGTACATCCCCGTATGTCGGGTTTCCAAAGCTGTGACTTTTTGACAGTAGCTCACCAGGCTTCTCTTCTGAGGTGGGTCTGGGAGTTTCAAACTGCCAATCTTTTGGTCAGTAGTCAAGGAGTTAACTGAGCAACTCAGAGACCCCTTCCTATTTGTCTATATCTTCTTCCTCTTTGTACCTTTTCTGTAGAAGCTGCAGTGCTGAAAATCTTCCATGAGCTCAGGGCCACTGGCCACCCTCCTGTGATGGCGACGGGTCAGCATCCGCAGCGAGGAGGGAGTCTCCCTGGCTAAGACCTGTCATGACTGGTTGGCCTATCAGCCCACCCCACCCTGACACTAGAACCAGACAGTTGCCCAGAGAAAAGTGAAGATGCAGCCCCGCGAGCTCAGAGCACTCACTCGTAAACACAGTGGGCAGCGGTGACGATCCACGTTGGAGTGATGATGGAGCCCCCACATAGGTGGTACCCCTGGAACTGAAGGCTGACCTGCCAGGGCCATTGCGCAAGTGAGGACATATTCCCACCAACGATGCGTGAGGCATAGCCTGACCTCAAACCACAGGCTGTAGGGAGAATACAGGCTATGGACACCAGCAGGACTCGTGTCAAGGATCCTGTCCTCCCTCTCCTACAGCTGCTGCCCCACAGAGCCCACAGCCCAGGGTGAGAGTGGGGCTGAGAGGGACACAGTAGGGCTGGCCCGGGGAGAGTGTCCATCATAGGGAGTCTTGGAGGAGGACCGAGTGTATGTGAGGTGTTATTGGGGTGCAGTAAAGTCCACTAGGATAAAGAGCCCTCCATGGTCATCATAAAGGGGGTTGGCAGTGCCCCCTTCCCTATTCCATGGTATCCAGGATGATGACAACACCACAGAGACATCAATCAACCAACAGGAACCTGTGGGACCTCAGCCCCTCTCGCCACTGACACAGGTTCAGGCGTGCATTTCCCCATCTGCTCCAGGTAGACCTCCTGTTGCACAAACCCTCTCCTGCCAGGACCCAAGGGTGTCTGCTCAGAATCTGGGGTGCGGAGACACCTGTGCATGCTCCCCAGAGAGGGAAGAGAAAGTGACAGTGAACCAGGCCAGCGAATGCCCCATGGAATGTCCAGACCTGCTCCTGCCCATGCTGCTGCCTCCCTCCTGCCTAACAGGTGAGCCAGCTGCCCCTGCTCCTGCCCCGACCAGGTGGGAGGACAGTGCTCCCACCTTAACCTGGAGCAGAGGCATCTGAGCAGGTGGTGGAGGGTGGGAGCAGACAAGCAGAGAGGGGAGTCTGCGGGCTCCCACCTGGTTCTTCGCATTCCTAGAACTCTTACCTGTGCACTTGAGCGTGACCACGTGACCTGAAGCACATCTCTCCCTAAAATAAGGAAAGTAGCCTTAATGAGAAACATCTGAAGTTTGAGACATCAATTTATGTTTTAACTTAATTGTGGGCTTTAAAAAAAAGGAATTATTCTCTGCTCTGTAACAGAGTTAACACTTTTTCATTTACTTAACAAAAGCATACCCGAAGAATGAGCTCATAAAACTCATCACAAAGGATGAAATTACCAAGGAAGTAGTGTGTATGTGAGGTTCAGAGAAGTTTTCCTCGGTTTTGTAAAGTTAATGCTATTATGCACCATGAGCTTCACTGCATAAACATAAACTGAGGTCATCTGCACATTTATTTTACCCCATGTCCTTGTTCTTTATGTCCTGGGCCTGGGAGAGATGACTTGGGTCCCTCTTGCAAGAAATCCCCAAAGCCTTATTTCACACACCTCAGAAAGGCTTCTTCTGGAAGCATGGTGATGTGATTGCCGCAGAAATAGCACACACACATGCAGAGACTCAGGCATACAGAGTTAGAAGGAAGGGCATGTGCTTTTCTGATAAGGAAGGAACCAGTTGAGCTGGTTGGAGTGGAGTGGATGTGGACTTAAGGCAACCCCACATGTGTCAGAGTAGAAATGTGCTACACAGTATTTTCAATGGCTGACTTCAGAAGTAAATCACCAGACCTTTCTTCTGAGGCACCTTTGGGTGTACTTGAGCCTTTAATTGTTAAATTAGCAGTTAAGTGTATTAATCATTTGTACCACCAAGGAATGTTGAGGAACAGAAAGTCTCAACTCATTGCCATCAAGTCACAACCAAATCAAAGCATAGCTAACAGCCCAGCAGGTTTTTAGAGGCTGTAGGTCACACAGGAGGAGACTGCCCATCTTTCTCCATGGAGGCACTGACGGATTTGAACCGCCAAAGAGGTGCCATCCTTGGGTCAGCAGCACAACTCCCTATGCCATCAAAGATCCCAGGGGGAAGGGATCCCCACAAAATTTTCCTAACCTTTTCTGCATTGAAGAGAAAATTCATTTCACCAGACTGGGATTTTAGAAGATTAAGGCTCCCATGTGATTTGATGGGCAGGTGCTTATTAATTACATGATGGACGTGTAACTCATACTCGATGCACGTGATGGTTGCTTAGCTGATGGGCGTGACTGACAGACTGACAAGCATATAATTTCTATGGTTGAGAATACCCACATCTCTTTTTGGGCCCAAGATGTTATGAACAGAGTATGGACTTGGATTCAGGCTACCTCCCTACCCGATCTGGGGGAGTCACGGGACCACTCTAAGCTTCAAGTTCTCAATTGACTTCATTAGACATCCATGGTACGTAGCATGACCTCCTTCATGGCTCTTAGAGGACACATGCACAGTGAATAATGGGTGTAAGAGAAGCTAAGCCAAGGAAGAGTACTTCCTCCCTCCTTCCCTCTTTCCCTCCCTTCCTAACTTCTACCCCATGGCCATCCTTCCTTCTGCCCTTCCTCCTCCACACCTGTGTAGCTGAACACGCTATTGCAAATGCAGCAGGTGATGGGCTAACCCACTTACCTCACATACACAGAGTGGTGTAAAGCCGTCACTTTGTCATCAGACAAGAGGTGATTGATGGCAGCAAAGTCTTCTCGAAACGGCTCCTCCAGCAAGTCCACTCGGAGGTGGTCTGAGCTCACATAGCTGCAAGCACATGGGGAACACAGAGCCTGTACGTGACAGCTACTTCATCCCTCACCCAGCCCTCCTTTCTCAATCTTACAGTGCCAGAGGACAGTTTCGTCCCCCAAATCATCCACAGCATCCTTTTACTAATAAAGTCCAGGTACTTTATCCAGGACATTCCAGATCTGTGCAACTCCTATTCCACAGCATCCCTACCACCAAGGGCTCTAGGAATTGAGAGAGCCAATTACTGACATCTTAGAAGGATAGTGGAGACCCTGTCTATGGTGTGGGCATTCCATCGGGTCTCCACTAGCTTCCAAAATAGAAAAGAGGATCAATCTCTGATGTCATGGGCTCAAACTCTTCTTGCTGTGTTCAGCAAGGCAACAAGGAAACTGAACCCAGAACAATGTAAGGCACTCTGTCATCAGACACCAACGAGGGTACCTGCCCAGTACCCTGACAACAAGGAGTCGGGAGAGGAAGAGACACTTGCCCGGTCTGCACATAGCTGGCCTGGGTTCCCATCGGAGAGAGATAAACACAGCAAAGGAAGAGAGTCAGGACACTAGGAGCAAACAAATATTTGAAGTGCCTGAAAGCAGGCCTTCGGGAGAACAATGGTTAAGGGAGTTCCACTTAAAAGAAATCAAGTGTCTGACATCAGGTTGGGGGTATGACAGAAAAAACTGGATAAATTATGTATATTGTATTGAAACAGATGAGGGAAAGAACAGATTAGAGGTGATATATGATTGAGTATTATGGTTAGCACAGGAATCCAGAATTAAGGTTGCATAGAGAAGTGTACTCGGGGTGGGGGGTAGGGGGAAGGGACGTGGGAATTGTATACTAATGAAGGAATTTTTTTTTCTTTTTTTTTTTCCTCTCTCTTCGGAGGGGGAAGCGAGCTGATGGGGAGGGGTGGGCAGGGAGAAAATTGCAGCAATGAATGAATGGAAATCCATAACCTCTGTAGAAAAAAAATTTAAAAAAAGGTATAAAAAAAAAAAGGAAATCAAGTGTTTGAGGTGGAAGGCAGTGAATAAATAGCCATATTTTCCTGTGTCCATGGTGAGAACAAAGTATAATGTCGTTGGCTCGTTTTCCTCATGAAGTACCAGCTTATCAACCAGGACTTCCCCAGATGATCGCAAATGCTCTGGGCAAGATGTACACGTGGAATACAAGGGAAAGCCAACTTTGTTTTGAGGAAAATGTAATCAAGAGAGACCTCTGGCTACTCCTACCTGGGAATTGCTCAACAGACTGATATGGCAGGTGAAAGAGTCATTTGTTGCTGGCGTGGTGAGATCCTGACGTAAGTGGGCAGGGCGACGGGTAAAGGAAGTGGTGGAAGGCAATCGTTAGCATTAGCTCCTGTTGAAGTCCGCACACAGTTCATGGTGACCCCATGTTCAACAGAACAAAATGCTGCTTAGTCCTCCGCCAGCCCCATGGTTGGCTGCCGATTGAACCACTGTGGGCCGTATGTCCACTGATGGATTTCTGGAAGTCAATTGCCATGCCTTTCTTCCTAGTTTATTATAGTCTAGAAGCTCCACCGACCCTTCTCAGGGCCATAAAGAACAAGCAAGCCTCCGTTGACAGATGGCAGCTGCACACGAGGGGCACGGACCAAGCATGAATCCTAGGTCTCTTGCATAAACTCAAAATCCAAACTCACCACTTTTGATTCTGTTTCAGCTAATAGCGACCCCCACCAGGTTTTGGAGGCTGTAATCTACAACGAGAGGAGACTGTTCATCTCTCTCCCTTGGAGCCACTGGTGGGTTCACACCACAAGAGAGGCACAGCATTTGCATTAGCAATACAACCTCTGAGGGCCTACACTCCCAGGGCTCCAGATCTCTTGCATAGGAGAGAAGCTCACTTAAGCCTTTTAAAGTACATGGTTATTGTTATGCATCTAAGTGAAGAAATAAAGCCCTGAGTCTTGTAACCTGCATGGTTTACACTGAGATTTGAACCCAGGCAATGTGGGTTGTTGTTGATAGAGTTCTGTGGGCCTGGTGGATAGAAAGTGATGTTACCAAGTCAAAGGTGGGGATTTTAATCTGTGGCACTCAGGCCTGGTTTTAATTGTTTATGGTCAAACATTCTTCTAATTGGTATAGGATTGATCTGTCCATTGGCTGTACAGAGGCAACTCATGGTTGCTGTGATGTTAAACACTGTGACACTGATGCATCAAATGCGATAATTGCTACCTATAGTGGACAGTGTTTGGTGGAGCTTCCTGATTAAAACAAGCTTGGAAGCAGGAGTGCCATCCACGTCTGAAATAGCTTGCCTCTGGAAATTCTATTAAAGTGGAGAAATGATGAAAGTTATACAAGCGTTCAGGTCTTTCATTCATAAAGTTGCTATGAGTTGTCTACTACTCGACAGCACTTAACAACAACAACAACAATGTGGCTTGGAAGCCCTTTTTTCTTTTCTTTCATGTAGAACAGAAAAACTTAAAGACTTATAAAGAGAGAATTAGCAAGAATAAACAAAATATGTATACAGAAATAAATCTTGGCAAGTAAAGGGTAAGATATAGTTGTTGTTGTTGTTGTTGTTGTTAATTGCCATCAAGTTGAACATGACTCATAGCGACCCTATGAGCAACTATCGTCATTTCTCCAGGTTCATAGAGTTTTCAGAGGCAGGTGGTTTAGGAAGTGGATTTCAACCTTGCTTCCAAACCTGTCTTAAACTGGGATCTCTGCCAAACACTGTCCACCATGGGCAGCCATTATGGCATTTGACCTCCTTCCCTCAATGGCACAAGGTTCAGCATCACAGAAAACCCAGATTACCTCAGTGCAGCAAATTGGCAGAGGAGTGCTGTACAATGTGATAAAGGAAGTGGATGCCACTCCTGTTTCCAAACTTGAATCAAATCTGGGAGCTCTACCAAACACTGCCCACAAGGGGTAGCCATTATGGTGTTTGGCAGACCTATGGCACAGTTGTTCCATTATGGCGTTTGAGACCCCAATGGCATAAGGTTCAGTGTCACAGCAAATCCAGATTACCTCAGCACAGCAAATTGACCAGAATACTGTATGACTTAGAAGAATATTCCTCTAAAATATAGGAACAAGGGATTAAAATATAATCCCTCGAGTACAACTTTTAAATATAAGGGCCCTCCAGGAGGTCTTGTTGACTCTAAACATGAGGCTTGAATAAAAAAATAACCACACAATCCACACAGATCCTCAACCAAAACAAGGGCGCCATTGTACAGACTGCAGCTGCTTCATCCAACTCCAAAATGGAGATAAGGACCTAGCATTATATGTTGTTGTTGCTCTTAAGTGCCATCTAGTATCAAATCTATAAACAAAAGACCTTAACCTTGCTATATAACTATTGTTCTTTCTTTAAGCTCATAGCATTTCCACAGGCATGTTTAGGAATAGGAAAGTATAAAGTAAGTTTGTAATCATTCCATGATGCAGGGCTGACCTAATGGAAGCCAACAACACAGAATGGAAAAGGAGCAATATTTTGTTAACAAGTGAGAGAAATTGCATTGCCCTGGTTTTCCCCTTAAGCACTATCCATTGCTGTTGAGTCCCCTGACCCATGGTAAGCCCATATGTTACAGAGTAAAACTGCCTATCAGGGCATTTTTGTGGCTGTAGAGAAGCTGTTTGCCAGGCCTTTCTTCTGCAGCTCTTGTGAGTATATGTGAGCCTTCACTCTTTCAGTTAGTAACTGAGCACATTAAACATTTGTTCAACCCAAGGACTTTATTTTAAGGGTGTTGCTATTTCTGATGGGTACTACCATGTCCATTTTCAACCTGTAGCAACCCCATGTGACAGAGTAGAACTGCCTGGTAGAGTTTTCTAAGCTGTAACCTTCATTGGAACAGACCACTAAGTCTTTCTCCTACAGAGTCTCTGAGTGGGCTCAAGCTGTCCACATTTAGGTTATCACATGAATGTTTAGCCACCAGGGCTGTTTAATTTGTAAAGACATTGTTGCTAGGGCCTTTGAATCAGTTCTAACTCATCCCAACACTATACAACAGAACAAAAGACTGCCAGGCCTAGTGGCAACCTCACAATCTTGCTATGTTTGAGCCCATTGTTTTAGACAGTATCAGTTATCTCATTGAAATTGTCCTCTTCTTTCTCTGATCATCTACTATACTAAGCATGATGTTCATCTCCAGAGACTAGTCCCTTCTGAAAACATGTCCAAATTGCATGTGATAAAGTCTTTGCTATCCTTGATTCTCAAGAGTATGCTGGCTGTACTTTTTCCAAGACAGTTCTGCTTGTTTATTTGGTAGTCCATGACATAGTCCATATTCTTTGCCAACTCATGATTTAAAGTCATCAGTTCTGTTTGAGTCTTTCTTATTCACTATCCCATGCATATGACATGATTGAAAAGATCATGGCTCAGGTAAGGTGCACTTTAATCTTCAAAGTGACATCTTCACTCTTTAACGTTTTTCAGAGGTCATTTGCAGATGCCCAATGATATATGCCACTTGATTTCTTGGAAGCTGCTTCCTTGGACCTTTTACAGGTAGGAAAAAATAGCTTCCAGCTGCCCCCTGTTTTCCAGGAAGAGAGCGAGTCCTTGACCTGCATTTGCTGGCAGAGACAATGTGGGGTTAGGTTGAATTATTCTATATAACACAGCCGAGAAGCGTAAGGACTAGAGGAGGGGTTTGTACCCCAAGAGGGAGTAGAGATAAGGAAAAGTAAAAAAGCTATTACAATATTGGCAGTGAGTCAGAGGGAAAATATCTGTAGGGAACAGAAATATCTAATCAGGAAGCTTCATGCTGTTGACAGTGGTGGAGTGTATAGTATGAGCTGTCTCCTCCTGGTATAGAAAAGATAAGTTCTATTTTATATCAAAGCATTTGTGTGAAGGATCTTACTATTGTCACTGAACTTGAATTGCAGTGATTTCTGAATCCATGTTGGCAAGAGGAAAGAATAAGATTAACACAGGGATAAAGTGTTTGTCATGGAAAGAGGGAGCTGAAAATAGGAGGCACTGGTTTTGGAAAGTGAGACTCAAGGGAGTATTGAGGATTTAAGTGTAGCTTGAGTGACCCCTTCTCTTGGGGTGTAAACAGAAAAGTGCTCTCACTTCCATCCTTTTCACCCTGGCTCAGTTCCCAAAACGGTGAGAGAACTCCAAAAGCCTCTTTGCTTTGAGCACTGAGTATTAAGAAAAGGAATGAGAGTGATGTGGACAAACATGGAAGGATGGTAGCTGTAGCAAGTCAAAAGCAGGGGCCTAAGGAGAGCAAGGAGGCATACATCAAGGCAAAAATGCATCATCCAGGGCAAAAATGTACATGTGAAAAGCAAAAAGCCATCTTCTTCCCGTGAACCATTGAGTCAGAACTGATCCTCCAGAGGGTTTCCAAAGGCAGTAAATTGCACGAGAGGAGATTGTCCATTGTCCTTCCGTGGAGCAGCTGGTAGACTCGAACCATGTACTTTTTAATGAAGCAGCACCACATTCCTTAACACTTTGCCACTAGAGCTCTGTTTACATGAGTTATTTCTTCTATATGCTGCTAAGCAACTGTTTTTGAAGGAGAGTTTTTAGAAGAGTGCTTTTGAAGGAGTGTTTTAGTTAATGGTTATTTTTCAGAAATTGACTGTGGCTTACTGGGAAAGGTACAGAGATATTGATGTGACTACCAGGACTGTGTAGAATGCATCCAGCTATAGAGAGAAAAACTAAAGGTTTCTCATCTTCCATGCTCTTTTTTATTTTCCCGTTCTTCAACTACAGCTAGCTTGGCTACACAATCAACACTCTTAAATGATGAATTACCCTGGGAAAATCAGCTGTCAGGGACCTCTCCTGAGAACTGAGAAGCAATGACGTCAGTCTGGAGACTAAGGTGTACTTGATCCAGGCCATGGTCTTCGCAATTACTTGCTATGCATCAGAAAGCTGGACTATGACTAAGGATGACAGAAGAATTGATGCCTTTGAATTGTGGTGCTGGAGAAGAGTATTGTACATACTGTGGACTATCAAGAAAACAAACAAGTCTGTCTTGGAGAGGGTGAAACCAAGTTTCTCCTTGAAGGCAAGGATTTTTAAGCCCCGTCTCACATACTTTGGGAACGTGGCCAGGAGGGACCAATCCTTGGAGAAGGATAACATACTTGGAAGGGTAGAGGGACAGCACAGGAGAGGAAGACCTCGGATGACATGGATTGATGATGTAACTGGGGCAATGCATGTGTGTTGGAGTCAGTGAGACTGGTTCAGGACAGGGCAGGCTTCAAAGCTGTTGTACCTAGGGTCGCTAAGGTCATAGGTAATTCATTAGCATATAATAACAACAATATAAGTCTTTTATTTATTCATATTAAAACGGCAATAGTAAAGAAAGTTACTTCAATGGAAAAGGCACTCAGGAAGGTGGTCACTAAAGTAATGAAACATTTTTTGTTATCATATTCTTTCATTTTTCTTAAGATACAGGTTTCTTACCATATGAAGTATAATTTACATGATTTTATTTCAGTGCTCATGGCCTGCATGATTGAATCTTGTGTATTTTTGGCTATTGATAGTTGTATGCAGGGAGTAAGCTCTGACAGTTTCTGTGCTTCACATACGATTGCTCTTTATTGTGTTGTTCGGAGGCTGGGGAAACATTGTGAATATCTGCAACGAAAAATTTCAGCCCTGTGATAAGTTCAGGAGTTTGCAGTTGTTTTGGAAGATTTTGCATCTGAAGGCTGGAATTGTCTTGCTTCAAATTTTTCGTTGAATTTTATGTAGTCTCTTATCAAAATATTTTATCAGGTATTGGGGGCAATTTGATTCAAACGAGCTTCTGAGCTTCTTGCACTGAGAGGCATCATTGATGTGTTCATCGGAACACTGGCAGTACTCATCTCAGGCTCCCCAGCAAGCCTGCCCTGCCTTCACTGAAGGGGCTGCTGTTCATTCCTCCTGGGGTCAAGCTGTCTGCAGAAGACACAACTGAGCACCTGCCCACTATTTTCTGGCCTGCACCAGCTGCTGTTGCTTTTCTAGGGGGGGGCAGGATTTCCAGCCAACTAATGACCCTACGAACAACAGATGTGAACCTTGTTCTATCCTGTGCCATTCTGGCACTTTCTGACACACTAGACTCCATTGCAGCAATCACTGTGTCAGTCCATCTGGTTGAGTGTCTTCCTCTCTTTTCTTGACCACTTTTCTAAGCATGATGTCCCTCTCCGAGGAATAATGTTTCCTAGCAACATAGCCAAAAAGTATGTGAGAGAAAGCTTTATCATCTTTGCCTCCAAGGAGCACTTTTGCTAAGATGTATTTGTTTCTATTCCCAAGAGTGGTGATCGAACAGAATGTGGAAATTATCAAAGAGCAAGCAAATACTGCTTCAGATCATTAAAAACAGAACAGTACATATATAGGGAACTGCCAGAAGTTCAAGTGGGATTTAGACGTGACTGTGGCACCAGGGATAGCTGATATCAGATGGATCCTGACTTCCTGATTTGCACCAGGTAAATATCAAAACTGTCCTGAATTCTGATTTCAGAGAAAAAGATCACAGACAATTAAAAAATGCCTTATATTATCGGGTCTATTTTGAAGACATTGCAATCCTCTGGAAAAATCAGTTCAGTCTTTCTTTTTACCTGAGATCTCTGTTGGTCTTTTAGTAGGTAATTAATTTATGTCTGCACCCTTATAGTCTCCTTGGTTTTTATTTTGATCACTGGGTTGCTCTAGAGTTTCTTGAGGTCCTATGTGACTAACAAAAGAGGCTACCAGAGGGGATATGTATTCATCTCCCACCACACACACACTCACACATCCTTGTCTCCCATGCTCTTTAGTGTGTATTTTCATTTAAAGTTTCTTTCCCTGAGATAACCCCAAACATGCCACTTCCTGTATGACCTTTAGCAAGTTATTTAGCTTTACTGGCCTTACTGTTTCTTCAACCTTGAAATGAGGATAATAAGCAAATGTCATAGGTTGTCACAAGGATTTAACATGATAATGTATTAAAGCCCCTACTTACTGCTCAACTAACTAGTTAACTGTCTTTCATCATTGTTTTTACTATTCCTGTTTATTAAAAAAAGAACTCTGGTACACACTTTGTAGGGAGTGGCACTGCCAACCCAAAGATCATGCCCTCTCTGGCATTTCAAAATCCTTCTAATCTAGTAACTCTAAGGGGAAAAGTCATGAAGTCTCCTCCATGCAATTTAAAGCTCAATGGATTCCCAGGTATGCATTGGTTCCTATACAACAACAATGAATTTAAGAGTTTATTCACAGGGATTAAAATGTTCTTGAAATTACCTTGGATAACCTAGCTGGGCACAGGCGATGTTTGCATAGAGACCTTTCCAGTCATCCGAGCACACAGTCTTCCAGGAAGCAGCTGTAAACACCTGGAGCACGGCGTTTTGACCACTCACCCGAACTGGCCAACATGCAGGAAGAAAAGTCCTCTTAGCAGCCAGTGAAGACCTGACACCTTGGACAGAGATTCTACATCCCATTTTGTCTCATGGTTTCGCACCAGTCTGCCTAGAGCAGTTATAGTTCTCCTTTTCCGAACCTCTGGAGACCTCTTGAGAAGGGTCTCTTACTGTTGCTTGTCTAGTCTCTCCAGATAAATTTCAACCCCATGAAACTGTCCTCTATACCCAGTTCAATGCCTCCTGGAGGAAATGCCAATTTGATGTCAGATAACATCAAGGCTTGACAATGGTTTAGACCCATTGCACAGATTGGAATGTAAGGGTCGAATTCTGTTGACTTCCTTCTACTTCTACAGGGAAGTACATTACCACATCGGTACTCATCCTCTCCATCTTTGCAGTCAGAAGTCCCATCACATCGAGCTGCCAGTTCAATACATTTAAAAGATGACCGGCACCTGTACTTCCCAGAACAGTCAAAGTGAACTGAGAAAAGGAAGAAGATGGAAGTGTTAAAGTCTTTCTCAGTGTTCAGCATTAATGACCAGCAAAGTCCTGAGAGTATCAATCTTCCACCTGCCACTGAGCACGAAGTTTACTCATTAGTAGAGAAACTCACTGAAATTGCATTCCAGTCCTCTGGCTAGCTCTCTGCCTCGCATCTGAATTCCAGGGAGCGGGGGCCTATGGGCATCACTGTGTCTCACTAAGTGGCGTGGTCTGGGAGCCACACACAAGGTGAATTTAGACTCTAGAAGGCTCAAGATCAAGAATGAATGTGTGGGTGTGTGGGTTGATCAGCAGAACAAAAAGCTTTGACTACTCAGTTACCCACTCGGCTCCTCTTTCTCTTATTCTGGGCAAGAAATGAGCAAACTTACAGACCCCACAGCTAAGCAAGTGGCGAATTAAACTGATCTGTGAACCAATTATTCAAAAGAGAAAATGAGAAATTGTTTCCAATTAGAGACCCTCCAAATGACCTACTTTCTCAAAACCCACATGCACCTTAAAAATAGTTGGCGTGTTTGGCATTGCATGAATGAACCGCTTTGTCCTCTTCATCCAGGAGTGTACACCCTGCCCCCATTCCTGCCCTCAGGATCTTATTACATCAGCTGCCTTTGGACATTTCTAACTCGGCAGGTTCCCTGGTGACAAAGGCCTAAGCATGGCCAACAGCCCCCCACTTGGCCTCAGGTTGACTTTAGTCACACGCAGGCAAATAAAACTCAAAGTTGGCAAACCAGAAGGAAGTCTGCCTCCAGTAATTAAGGCTGAGTGGTGCAAAAAGTTTGTGTTTGGGGAGAGCTCATCAAAGTTTAAGTGGTTGAGTAGGTATGTGGGCGCATACTAAATAAATAATTGTACTCACTGCCCAGACCAATGGCCAGTGCTAAGATCAGTGCGATTATCCCAATGACGATAATTGGAAAGAATTTCAGTGGCAGCAGAGACAGGATCTGGGCAGCAACTGCATCTGCATCTGCAAACCAGGAAGAGGGATAAAGAGATAAAAAAAAAATCATTCACGGATTTAAAAAGAAACACAGCACACCAAAGCCTTAAAATTTAGTTGTTCATTTCCTCTCTCTCTGCAGAGAAAGTCCCAGCCCAGAGTTTGCTTATTTAGAAAAATTACCACCTGTCATACAGAGTCTGGAGTCCCCCAGGAGGTGCAAATGCTTAACAAGTTTGGTTGATAATTAAGGATGGAGGGCTGTGGGGGTGGGGGTGGGGTGTCAAGTCTTCCAGGAGAAACTACAGAAGAAAGAGATTGCCTTGCAATCTGCTTCAGGAAATTCAATCACTAATCATATAAAACAAAATATGTATGAAAGATTGCATAAAAAACCCAATATTATTTGTAAGTTTTCACTCAAATGGAAAGAAATAATGTTTTACAAAAATTAAGCCATTAAAAACCCTATAGAGCAGAGTTCTACACTGATATACATGTTACTATGTATTCCTTTAATGTTCATAGGGTTTTCGAAGGCCCATTATTTAAGTAGATGGCCAATCCTGCTTCCTCGTCTGTTTTAATCAGGGAGTTCCACCAAAACCTGTCCTCCATGGGTAACCCTTATGGCATTTGACACATCAGTGGCACAGCTTTCAGTATCAAAGCACCCAGTTATCCCAGTATAACAAACTGACAGACAAGTGCTATACCACTTAGAACAATGTTCTCCTCAAACACAATTAACATCAATTAAATCAAAACAACCTACCTTCCATAATCCAACTGTTTCACAGAGGTGGCTCCAAACTAAAGACTGTTAAATAGGACCTATTGACTTTTAAATACAAAGGCCTTCCCACCAGGTCCTGATTGATGTAAACAAGAGGCTTTCAGCCCACAGCTGATTATTAACTCAATTAAAACAACCAATTAGCTTATACTTGATTGTTCATGGAATTAAAAAAAAAAAAGACCAAACAGTTAATACCTGACTTTCAATTAAATCAAAACAACCTACTTTCCAGAATCCAACTGCTTCACACAGGAGGCTCCAAACTGGAGACTGTTAGGCAAGTCCCAACTTAACATTTAAAGATAAAGGCCCACCCACCAGGTCCTGATTGATTTAAACAAGAGGCTTCCAGCCCACAGCTGATTGTTAACTAAAAAAATATGATGTTAGGAAGTGTGGAGGGCCGGGAAAGAAGAAGACCCTCAACCAGGTGGTTGCTGCAATGGGCTTTTATGTGTCATGAAGTGTGAGGATGGCATGGGATAGAATGGGGTTCAGATCTTATATTCATAGGGTTACTATAAGTCATACTTGACTCCACATCACCTACCAACAACAACTTGTACCATCAAGTAGGAACTGACTCATCCTATCCTCCAGAGGATTTTCAGGGGAAGTAAATCTCATGGGAAGAGATTGCTTATTTTTCTCCTGAGGAGCAGCTAGTGGATTTGAACCATGTGTCTTTGGGATGGCTGTGCAACTCCTTACCACTAAGCCACCAGAGCATCCTCTAATACACAACTCTGAGCATAAGTTAGAATTGACTCCATAGCAATTTAGGTTGGCACCATGGAAGGTATGAACTCTATATAAAAAAAAAAGTCCCACTCTCCCTTGAGTTTTATTTATTGGTGGGATGGGAAGGAAACCTAAGAATGTTTCCCTATAGAGGTGAATAAAATGAAATCTAAATAGGAGACAAAGAAGACACAGTTAAAGGCTGTCAGGAAACAGTTTTGCGCAGATGTTTGTGCTCACACCTTGCAGTTTTGCAAACTTGTATGGGTTTCCTCTGGACTATTTCTTCTACTAGAGCAAAGAACAAGTTTGTCTATTGTCTGGTTTAATAAGTCTCAGTGCCTTCTTCTTGGGTTCTATTTACTATACAGTTTCTATTTACTCATTGTTTTTGAGTCGGAAGCAACTCATATCTTCCCTCAGCAAATTTTCCAAAGCTGTAAATTACAGGGGAGGGGATTCTTTTTTCTTAATTGTGTTTTTGTTTATTTATAATTTTCCCCTTTATTGTTGTACATTCTCTTCCCTCTCTCCCCCTCCTCCAGCCCACCCAGCAATGCACCCCTTGCTCCAGATTGTTGTCATACATGTAATGCCTAATTATGTATTCCTTTCAGACAGTTCTTCCCCTCATTTATTCTACTGCAGTGTTTATTATATATCCACTCTTTCCCCATTCTCTGCCCACTCCACTCCCATCTGTCCTTTTTTCATTGTTGTTGTTGTTGTTTTGTGCCATCGAGTCGCCTGCGACTCATAGCGACCCTATGTACAACAGCCCTAAACTCCGCTCTGTCCTGTGCCAATCGCACTGTCTCTGACACTCCCATCCCAATTATCCCAGTCACTGAATCAATCCACCTCATAGAGGGCCTTCCTCTCCTGCACCGTCCCTCCACCCTCCCAAGCATGATGTCCCTCTCTAAGGACCGGTCTCTCCTCACAACATGTCCAAAGTAAGTTAGACGGAGCCTCAGAATCCTTGCCTCCAAGGAGCCACCCGGTTTAACCCTTTCCAGGACAAATCTATTTGTTTTCCTAGCAGTCCATGGTATTCTCAATACTCTTCTCCAGCACCACAGCTCAAAGCCATCAATTCTCCTTCTATCCTCCTTGGTCATTGTCCAACTCTCTGATGCATAACAGGTGATTGCGAAGACCATGGCCTGTATCAGACGCTTCTTAGTCTCCAGAGACACTATTGCTCTTCAGCACTTTGGAGAGGTCCCTAACAGCAGATTTTCCCATGGCAATGCGCGTTTTAATTTCCTGGCTGCTGGTGCCAAGACTGTTGACTGTGGAGCCAAGCAAACTAAAGCTGTGTACAATCTCAATCTCTTCACCATCCATCCTGATGCTGCCAATTGGTCCTGTGGTGAGAATCTTTGTTTTCTTGACATTGAGCCTCAATCCATATTGTAGGCTGCAGTCCTTGACACTCTGCAGCAGGTGCTTCAGGTCCTCCTCAGTTTCAGCAAGCAGGGTTGTGTCATCTGCATAACGCAGATTGTTGATAAATCGTCCACCAATCCTGACCCCACATTTCTCCTCATAGAGCCCAGCCTCCCAGATAATCTGTTCTGCACATAGGTTGAAAAGGTATGACTTTTTTCATTAAGAGAGAGAAAAACTGGCATATTCACACAATTGAATAATATGCAGCTTTGAAAAACAATGAACTCGTAAATCATTATACAACATGGGGAAGCCTGGAGGACATTATGCTGAGTGAAATATCTCAGTTACAAAAGTTCAAATACTGTATAACACTGCTGTTATATGGGAGAAGATTACACATCTTTCTCTGAAGGAGGAACTGGTAGATTTGAACCCACAGAAGGTGCAGCCAATGGGCCAGAAGTGTGAATTCCTATGTACCAGGCTACCAGAGTTCTCTTACAGACATATTTTACAGACTGCTGCAGAAGACTGGGGCTCCTTTAGCTCTGAATACTTCATTTATGGAACAAATCCCAGCTGACCTCTCCACACGCCTCCATGGTAGTAGGAGGTCACAGGGAACTGATGAGAACGTGAGGCTCATGAAGTCAGCTGTGCTGTGTATAGTAAGTCCTATGTCTCTGACTCAGGAGTTTTGTGTTTTCTTTCCACATTTATGAAATTGGGAAAGATTAAGTTCTTAGTGTACATATAAGATAAAACCCTCAGACCTTTCATAGTTCTTACCTAAAGGACCAGGATGTTGCTGTTAACATTAATTGACTCACAGGACTACCTGCATAAGAGAATCCCACTTCTGTCATCCATAGCAATATTATGGACTGATTTTCAGCAGTAGCTCTCCAGATCTTAATTCCTAGTCTGTTTCCACTAACATCTTTTTAGTATTATGGCAGCATTGGAGCCTCTGCTGGCACATGTCTGGTTTCTGTGCTTGAAGTGAGCTGGCTGGGAATAGAACACAGATGGCCCAACTGCCCTCCAAAGAACCAGACTCACTCGCACAAAAACAATTTATAAAGGGCACTGTTGCTATTGTTAGGTACCATAGAGTCAATTACAACTCACAGCGACCATGTGAACAACAGATCTGAACCTCGTCCTATCCTGCACCGTCCTCATGGTCTCTGCTACAGTCATTGTGTCAAGCCATCTTGTTGAAAATCTTCCTCTTTTGCTCTGCCCCTCCATCTTTGCCCAGATAATGTCTTTTTCCAAGGATTTGCCCCTCCTGACAACATGTCTAAAATAAATGAGAAGTACTTGAAGTTTCACCAGCTTTACCTCCAAGGAGCACTCTGGTTGTACTTCCTCCAAAGAGGATTAAAATATCCACAGTGTAAGCTTTGTTAACAGATTCAGTTTTGTTAGCTTTGTTTCCTAAAACAGAAGGAAATAAAAAGACAAATTGTATTGGGGAAAATCTGCTGTCAGGGACCACTCCAGAGTACTGAAGAATAATGATGTCAGTCTAGAGAATAAGGTGCATCTGATCCAGGCCATGGTCTTTACAATTACTTGCTATGCATCAGAGAGCTGGACAATGACCAAGTATGATGCCTTTAAGTTGTGGTGCTGGAGAAGAGTATTGACTAAGTATGGACTGCTAGGAGAACAAACAGGCTTGTCCTGGAGAGGATGAGATGAGGTTGTTCCTTGGAGACAAGGATTTTAAAGCTTTGTCTAACATAATTTGGGCATGTTGCAAGGAGGGACCAGTCCTTGGAGAAGGACATCATGCTTGGAAGGGTGAGGGACAGCACAGGAGAGGAAGACCCTTGATGAGATGGATTGATACAGTGACTGAGGTACTGGAGTTAGGTGTGGCAGACAATAAAGTTGGCTCAGGATAGAGCAGGGTTCAGAGCTGTTGTACATAGGGTTGCTATGAGTTGCAAGTGATTTGATGGCACAAAACAACATCAAGTACAAACTTCTTCAGGAAACCAGGAGAATTTTCATAGGCACATTTTACTCCCTAGGAACAGGAGACTCTTCATACATAGCATCTCTGAAAACCCATTTATGCAATAGTTGCCTCCACTGAAATTTGGAGGGTTGGAATCCAGGAAGGGAAGGAAAGCTTCCCAAAGTCACATGCTACTCAGGACACAGATTGCTATCTCATCTCATTTTGGAGATGTTGACCCAAAGTGTTTCTAATGGAGGAACTAACAATTTTTCCTTTTCTTTGCTGGTGTTTGGAAACCCACAATGAAATGTCACCATGTGGCATGAGCAAGAATGCTTATAAAAGGATGACTATCACTTAAGACTATCTAAGAAAGGAAATTTAAGACAAAAAGAGCAGGAAAAAAAATAGTATGAGAGAGGATAGAGAAAGAATAAGCAAAAGGACAAGGTGAGAGAGAAAGCGGGGAAAAAAGAAATGAGAGCACATGAGGATTGATTAGTGGCCATGGATGATGAGAAGAAATAGGGGAGAGAGGGAAGTCTTTCTTTCAGGAGGAGCTAAGAGGATTGTTTATGTCTGGATCCTCAGAATGTACATCAGTCGGTGTTCTAAAGATGCAGGCTTAACATTAGATGCACACTCACCCCAATTTAAGAAAAAAAAGAAGCAGCTTTCCAAATTAACAATTAACCAAACTATCAAAGCACTCATTTTTCGAGTCTCATCTTCTGTTTTACACCCCAAAAAGTCAACAGGAATCTCCAAGAAGGGAATCTTACTATTTCAGTTGTTCTATCCATTAACCCAAAGGCTGCACTTACCTAGTGGTTAACACTTATCTATATCCTGATAGAAGAGATATATGCCTGGAATTAAAACAAATGCTCCATAACATGTCTCAAAAATCATAAATATATGTGTTATACAAGTGTGGGGAAAGCCTTCAACTTGTGGAAATGGAAAAAAAACAACAACCCAACAATACCAAACTACTAAATATCTCAATTGTATATCAACTTTCAATGGCTTTAGTATTATATCTACTAAGTTCCAAAGTGAGAGGATATGGGCACTCCACTGAGTTATAAATTGTGTAAATTTTTGTGAAGTTTAAATAGCAAATATGTTGTTGTTGTTATTTGCCGTCAAGTCACTTGCGACTCATAGTGACCCTGTGTACAACAGCCCTAAACTCTGCTCTGTCCTGAGCCAATCGCACTGCCTCTGATACACCCATCCCGATTACCCCAGTCATTGAATCAATCCACCTCATAGAGGGCCTTCCCCTCCTGTGCCATCCCTCCATCCTCCCAAGCATGATGTCCCTCTCCAAGGACCAGTTTCTCCTTGCAACATGACCAAAGTATGTCAAATGAAGCCTCAGGATCCTTGCCACCAAGGAGCAGCCCAGTTTAACCCTCTCCAGGATGAACCTGTTTGTTTTCCTAGCAGTCCATGGTACCCTCAATATTCTTTTCCAGCACCACAGCTCAAAGACATCAATTCTCCTTCTATCCTCCTTGTCATTGTCCAAATCTCTGACATATAACAAGTGATTACAAAGACCATGGCCTGTATCAGACGCTTCTTAGTCTCCAGAGACACTATTGCTCTTCAGTACTTTGGAGAGGTCCCTAACAGCAGACTTTCCCATCGCAATACGTTTTTTTATTTCCTGGCTGCTGGTGCCAAGAGTGTTGACTGTGGAGCCAAGCAAACTGAAGCTGTGAACAATCTCAATCTCTTCGCCATCCATCCTGATGCTGCCAATTGGTCCAGTGGTGAGAATCTTTGTCTTCTTGACACTGAGCCTCAATCCATATTGGAGGCTGCAGTCCTCGACCCTCAGCAGCAAGCGCTTCAGTTCCTCCTCAGTTTCAGCAAGCAGGGTTGTGTCATCTGCATAATGTAGATTGTTGATAAATCGTTCACCAATCTTGACCCCACACTTCTCCTCATAGAGCCCAGCCTCTCCGATAATCTGTTCTGCATACAGGTTGAAAAGGTATGGAGACAGGACACATTCCTGGCGTACACCCTTCCCAATTTTGAACCAGGCAGTGTTTCCCTGCTCTGTTCTGATGACCTGCTCTTGGTCCAAGTATAGGTTTCACATTAGCACGATCAAGTGTTCTGGGATTCCCATTCTTCTCAGAGTCAGCCACAGTTTGTTATGATCCACACAGTCAAACGCCTTTGCATAATCAATGAAACACAGATAGACATTCTTCTGGTATTCCCTGCTTTCAACCAAGATCCATCTAACATCAGCTACAATATCCCTAGTACCACGACCCCTTCTAAACCCAGCCTGGACTTCTGGTAGTTCTCTGTTGATGTGCTGTTCCAGTCGTTTTTGGATAATCTTCAGTAGAATCTTAAAAACATGTCATTTTTAACCTAATAATTCTATTTCTAGGAATCTGTACTAAAATATCATCCTAAAGGCACTGGAATATCTAGTTATAAGGACCTCTACAGATATGAGATTTATAATATTGAAGCATGGGAAGCAGCTCAAACGTATAACAAATGGGAATTGGTGAAATAAGAAATAACACATTCAGAGCTGTTGTACATAGGGTCGCTATGAGTTGCAAACGACTCGACGGCACATAACAACAACAAAATAATGAAGTACATATACAGCCAGTCCCAGGTTTATGCACAAGCTCATGTTCTAATACGGTCTTTAAGTCAAATTTTTTTCAAGCCAGAATCATTAGTTACAGTCCATATATAACATCAATTAATATTAATTAATCAAGCATTTGTCTTAGTATATATCGCATAGTAACTTTGTATGCTTGAAAAACATTGAGAAAAACACTTCCAGAGACATTAAAACACCTTTAAGATAATAATACAGTATAATAACAGCAATAGTTTAATGCACATTGCCAAATAATATCAATTTATTATTACAAACCAATAACAACTATATACCTTGGACTTTAATAGATTTTACAGAGTTTTCCCCATAACTATGGTTGTATAAAAGTCAGAAGTTCTTAACTGGGAAACTATCTATAGAGATAATTAGATTAGTAATTAAAATGTCAACAAACATTTTCTGTAAAGAATCAACTAGTAAATATTTAATTTTTTTTTTAACCATCTGTTCCTGTTCCTGCTTAGTGTATGATTATGTGAACAAATTGGCAGGGTTGTGTTGCAATAAAACTTTATTTACAAACACATAAGGTGATTTGTATTTGGCCCATGGGCTTCTAAATCACTAGGCTCTGGTGGCTCAGTGGTAACAAGCTGCAGTGAACCTCAATCCCAAAGGCACATGATTGGAATTCACCAGCTACTATGTGGGGGAAAAGACGGGCAATCTCCTCCCATGACATTAACTGCCTCTGAAAGCCCACCACAGGGTCAGGTAGAGGTCAGTGCCAACTCGACGGTGCTCAACAACAACAACAACAAACAACATCGATTTCTTTCATGCTTTGGAGATAGGCAATGTCCTCCTGTGAGATTTAGAGCTTCTGAAAACCCACTGAAGGGTCAATTATGAGTTGGTTCTGATTCAACATCACATAACAACAATATGGAAAAATGAACACTTAAGTTATAAATTAAAATATTTAAGAAAAAAAGTAGTCTACTTAAGTAAAAGTAGTATATTGTATTCCCAAAAGAAGAGAGAGAAATGAAAGCAAGAAATCAAATAATAAAATATTTATAGGGTTGTATCTGAGTAATAGTGTCACCATAGGCCATTTTTAAGAATATTTTTTATTAACTGGTATTTTCCATATTTCTACAATTTATAGTGTTTCTTTATTTATAAAAAATTATTTTTCTTTTTACTACTAGAAATTAATCATAACTAATCTAAAATTAGCTGGAAGGAGCACCTATGTCTTGTGTTAATTCTACTATGAAAATATTGGAAATTATATATTGTATCATGGTAAAGTAGCTAAATAAAATGCATATCAATTAGATAGTATGTTTGGATACTATTAAAAAACCTCATTCATTATAAAAACCAAGTAGCACATGGAAAGGGCCTATCTCTGCAACATGAATCCCCGGGAAGTAAACAGTAAGTCCTTGGCTGCTAACCAAAGATCAGAGTTTGGGATTCACTTAGAGGTGTCTTGGAAGAAAGGCCTGGTTGTCTACTTTCAAAAGCCAGTCATTGCAAACCTCATAGACTATGGTTTGTTCTAACACACCTGGCTAACCCAGAGTCAGAATGACTCCACGGCAAGGGAGTGGAGAGGGAAGTAGTTCAGTGGTGGAGTCCAGCCTTTAATGCAAGAGAGCCAGATTTCATTCCTGGCTAGTGAACCCCATCCACAGGCACGACCCACCTGTCAGTGAAGGCTAGTGTGGTGCCATAATGCTGAACAGATTTCAGCAGAGTTTCCAGACTGAAAGGAAGACATTCCTGGGTAGCTAGCTTCAAAAAGCCAGCCATTGAAAACTCTCAGGAGCACACAGTTCTGGTGTCTGACACACGTGGGGTCATAAGGAGACAAAACCAGTTCCATAGCAAATGGTGTGACTTTTAATATGTATCTCTGCACCAGCCATGGAAACCATAGGCAAGAACGTGGGTTCCCATAAGGGGCAAAAATGGGAAAAGAACACCTAATAGTAATAATAATCTTTTTTTTTTTTTTAAAAAGGTTCGTTTTGGGATTACAAAGTAATTACAAGGTTATTTTTCCTTTTATTTACACTTGTGCCAACGTGGTGTGTTTCCTTTGACAGGAGAGTGTGAACTCAGTCCTCCACTACTATAATATGCAGTTGAGTTTCCCATGTTTGGGGAAATCGCAGGGGTCAGCACATCCAGAATGTAATGGATAAACCTCGCCCTGGAGAAACCCACCTTTGTGATCATGGGATCTCCCCTGCCGGGTAAGTTTATGTGCCAAAGTGTTTTGAGCTGTGTCTTTAAAATATGTGTCCTGTTCTATCCAGAGACCTCTTTTTCTACTTGCCCTTACCCAGGTGTTTTGAAAGGAATCAAGGTAGGGTATTTGTCTCCTTTTGCTTACTTTCAGACACCTGGGCCTACAGCTTCTGCATTCATGACACCAAAGAATCTGCATCCAAGCTGGACTTCTGGGACCAGCAGGCCCGTGGCCCACTTACACAAGTCCTAATAGGTTCTTCCTAGAGAAAGGACACTCGTTATTACAGAGTTCACCTTTTCCCAGAGTATTTGTGACTTATTTCTACAACCTGCTTTCCTTTATTTGTTGTCGGGAAGAATTCTACCAGCCACGGTTGCATTTTTATCTAGCATCTAAATCCTTTGGTGACCCCCAGCTTATTTTAGATTTTCAGGAACGATGGGGACCCTGGTTCTCAGTACTTCCTGTAGGTTTCAGGACACCCTCGCCAGCATCTAACCTCTGGCGAATTGGGCAATGTACAGTCTCACTCTTTGAAGAGAATGAGAGAAACACTGGTCTCCAGGTTATTGGTGTTTGGCCCTTCTCTTAGGGATGCGAGAAGTCCAAGAGAGTATATGTGTGTCCTAACTTGGGTGTATGCAAACACCTGGGAAGATATTTCCCTACCTGGTCCCATACATCATCCAGACAGGAGTGGAAAGAGAACGCAGGGCCCCACCTGGCCCCACCTACCTGGTGCCACGGGACTTATTTTCAAATCATCGAGGCCAAAGAGCGATCGGAAGGAGAAGGGGGTTTCGGCTGCAGGCGGCTCGTTTTCCCCCATGGTGACTATTTCAGGGCTTCGGAGATTCGGCTCCACTTCCACCTCCACCTCCTAAACCAAGGAAGAACTGAAATCATTCTCTTCCCTGTTCATAGTTTCAGCATCAAACAAAACTCGATTACATTTTTAATCTTAGAAATTTGACGATCCACATAAAGTGCGTTCAGAACGGACTAATCAAATACTTGTTTAATAAGATCACATTTTTTTTTATTCTTTCCTGAACCACGGCAGGTAGGAAAGAGAGAAGCTACGGGAGTTAATGAAACACTGCTGAAACCTTCATCCCACCCAAATAACGCGTTTTCCATTGTTGGTGAAGCCAATCTTACCAGCAGTCTTAAACAAACCTGTAGAGATGTGATCGATTACCATTACGATGATAATGGATAAGTATTTGCAAGAAAACAAATTCTTTCCAAGGCATTTTGTTCATCTTTCCCGTATAGACTCGATTTCCCCCCATTTCTGTAATTAGAGCACCTACTACGAACACAAGAAGTTCTAATACTCACGTAAAGTCCGCTCCCCCAGCATGTAGACGGCACCAGGGAGCGTGCGCTCCCGCACAGTGGTAGCCGCTCGCAGCGAACACAACCCTTGTCCTGGCTCACAAAAGCATGACCTAATTAACGAGGAAGGTATCTGTGCCCTTCGGGCTCCTGTCTCCTCCTTAAGTAACAAAGTGAGGAGCAGCCAGGGACCGCTGGCTTCCAACTCGCCAACAGTGGGGCTCTGTGTCCTCTCAGCGAAATGCACCTACCACCGAGAGGCCAGCGCCACTCAGCCATTCCTGTAACCCCGGAGGGACCAGAGAGCGAGGAGATGGCAGCGTTGGACAACTACCTCCCACTCCTTTCCCAACCATCAGCCAGGAATCCTCTAGGAGAGAACTTCCTCCTCCAAATGCTCAGATTAAAATAGGCACGTGGAGCTTCCATTTTTTTGTTTCCTATCTGGTTACTTGTTGGAATTTTGAAATTCAAAAGGGAGCTGGTAAGGCATTTAAAGCAAAAGCTCTCCCTACGTGCTCCATCCACATCATCACAGCAAAATCTAAGTGAGAGTTGTGTCCTACATTTCCATCCCAAGAGCAATTTTGAAGAATATTTTAGAAAGATAACAAAGTCATATTCAGTCATCTTTGGCTTTGGTTCTGGTGGATACACATTCCTTACTAGCCACATGCAGCAGACCACATAGTTTCTATAAAAGGATAAGAATCAACAGTAACATTTTTTTCTGAAGCATCAACCGTGAGCAAGGAAGTCCCCTTTCTTTGCAGGTAGCACCACACTATCAATATGTTAAGAAGTTACTTTTGGAAAAAAACTCACCCCACCTCTCTTTCACTCACCATTTCTGGAGCCGCCATCATTAAGCACAGAAATAGTTTCCTTTTTCATTATAAAAGTAAGTGTGATGGTGAGTAAGCCGCCAACAAGTCCATCCAATAGGGAAATATTTTCGCCAAGTCACTCGGCCTTGTCGGCTCCATCATTGCAGCGAATGGCATTATTGTGAGAGACGGTGTAACCCAATCTGGTGGTAGCTATCAAGTAGCCTTTGGTGGTATGACTACACAGACCAGAGAGAGGAAAAATGCTGCTTCCCTTTAATTAGTAAGGAAGGTAAGCAAGCCTTTTCAGAAACATCACATACGAGAACGGGAACAGTGACTCTCCTTTTATTTAAAAACAACACAAAAACCCAACAGACAGGAACAGCCCAGGGATGAGAACACAGCCGGCATGAGGGGCAGGTGGGTCTCCTGGTGGGGTTTCTGTTTCTCTACCTGAGGGAGTCCCAGACAAAGGCAGGGAGCCTGAGTGTGCTGGTCTAACACTCTAGGGACACTTCATGTCCCCTTTCACAGAGGCCTCTGCAGTCCTAAGCCAGCTCCGCACACGGATCCACTTTAAAGTGTTTTATCTGGAAAGGACAAATGTTTGAAGCTGGGGGCAAGGGCCAAGAGTGTCTTTGGAAGGCTGAGCTGTATGTACCTTGAGAAAAACTAGCTGGTGATTCATGCCAGTAGTTTCTGGGGAGCTGGCTGTGACTCATGGTAATCTCATGCATAAATGAACAATTCTCACTCCATCACTCCGCCCCACACCGACTTTAGGATTATTGATATATTTGAATCCATTGTTGAAGTTATGTGTCAAACTATCTCATGGAACATTTCCCTCATTTTCATGGACCTTCCACTTTACCAAACATGATGTTCTTTTCTGGAAGTTGATCTTTCTTCATTAAGCGAGCTCCTGTCATTCTTGCTTCGAAGGATCATTCTACAACTGATTTGTTCATTCTTCTGTCAGTATGAGAAAGATTTTCATTCTCTCCACCATCATCACAGTTCAAATGTATCAGTTAGTTGGCCTCTTTTCCATTGTCCACTAAGCATATGCTTTGATGGTAGTGGTGCACTATTGAGTCAGAACCAAACCATAGCTGACCCTCCAGAGGGTGTTCAGAGGCAAGTAATCTAGGAGCAGCTGATGGATTTGAACTGTAATCCTTTGAGTTGTCAGTGAGGAGATTTAGAAGGTCATGGCATAGGTCAGGTTCATTTTAGCCATTTGATTTATTGACTGCTGTGTCCATGAATACTGAGTATTGATCCAAGTAGAATGAAATCCTTGACAACTTCAATTTCTTCCTCATTTATCATGATACATGGTACTGGTAGAATTGTGAGAATTTTATCTTTTTGTGTGTTCATCTATATATGTGGAGCAGAGCCAGCCAGTGAATCACACACTCCTGTGCTCGTGTCTGCCTACCAGGCATTGAAAGGTTGTAGAGGTGTAGCACGACTTCTACATGCACAAGTGACCTCAGGCAATGGCAAGCACAAGGAGGGGATTAGGCTCAGGGAGGACAGGGAGTGATGGGGACAGGGTTGTGAAGGAGGGCTGCTAGTAGCATTTGAACAGATTTTCAGGACAAAATTAAGTGGGTCTTGAGCACCTCACATATCTGCCAAGGAACAGTCAAGGCCCAGAGAAGAGAGTGTCAGAGGGCCGCAAGATGGCCTGTGGATCTGGAGAGAAAGTAGAGAGTGAGAGCTGGAGCTGGAGAGGTCCTTGCAGTCGGTCATGACAGGTGTGAGACAGTGTGGTCTCAGCGTGATGAAAGGGTGTGGAGGGTCTAAACAGGGCAAGAGCATTACCCGTATGGTGTTCCAGGCTATGAGCCAAAGGTGGACCCAAGTCAGAGCCACTCAATATCATAGACAATGGAGGGATGTGGACCAGGACACTAGTGATGCAGACAGTGAGAACTGAATGGACGTAGGGAATGGATTTTGAAGGTAGCTTTGGCAGGATTTGCCAATGACAATACCCAAAGATACATCTTCAGACAATCATAATTTGTTTCATATTCTTGCCTACAAGCACCTGCCCACACACCTGTCAATGTCTTTTCAATTGGATGGCATGCATGCATTAAAGAGAGGGATCTTTCAAGTGCATACACACATCATTAAGCTTTTCTAAATACTCTTTCTAATCCCTGGATGTTTGCACTAAAAGACTCTGGCAAGATATTTGGAATGTCATTGTTTTCCTATTTGTTTTATAGGGGATATGCCCAGCTGAAGCCCAGCTCCTGAGGGACACAGTCTAAGACTATTTTCATTACTAAATCCCAACAAGGATCAGTATCTGATAGGGGGACCATGTACTACATTGATAAATTGATAATGATCTTAAATGAAAGAATGATTTTGAATGACAAAGGTCATCAAAAGAAGTAATAAAGCCAATTAACTACAACCTTGGAAATCTGGCTCGATTAGACAGCAATGAGTGGATCAGTGAGTGAGTATTCTAACATATATGTTACCAGTAGGTGTCAAAGGCTGAGCTAGTTAACCAGGAGATGACAGGAAGAGGCTTTCCAGAGGTGACTGACTTCCGCCACCATGAAACAGCTTTGTCAGAACTTGGTACTGTTATGTTTTCTGAGAGATCATAGCAACTACATATATAAAGAAACAAAGCATCGCTCTGCCCTGTTGATCAGTCCATCACCGTTTATTCGGACTGAAAAAAACACTTTCCAGTTTTTGCTCTTCTAGGAAGTATGCTGCGCTATCACATTGTGGTTTTTCTTTACATTTCCCTGATGACTAATCATGTTGGGCAACTCTTCACATCCTCACTCGCCACTTATGTATCCTTTTTTTGTCAAGTGTCTACTTAAATTTCTTGCCCATTTAAAAACTTTTGCTTATTTGTCTTCGTGTGTGTGTGTGTGTGTGTGTGTGTGTGTGCATTCGATCCTTGAAAATGCAGGGGTTAGGAGCACTGATTCTACAAGGAGTGGAAAATTCACATATCATTTTTTGCTCTCTCAGAACATAAAACTACTCATTGCCTACCGTTGACTGGAATCCTAATTGACAACATAGATAGTCTATTAGCACATGCTGTGTGTGTTACGTGTGTTGTACATATTTTATCTATAAATGCCATTGAAGTTGCACTTTCATTATGAGATAAAAAAATATTTTGTTCACCGGACCATTCTCATTTTCTTCACCCTCCCCTCTCTCCACCCATCAAATTGTGTGACCCTATGATTAACCACCCCATGCCCCGGCCCATCCTCACCCCCTGTTCCCACTCTCCCCGCTTTGGATCCTCATACATGCTCTACAATAATGGTCTTATACAGTAGTTGTCCTAATGGGACTAAGTTAGTTCACTTAGCATAATGCTCTCTAGTCCCTCCTAAATTAGGTAGGAATTTACAAAATCATTGCTCCTGGGTTCTGCATAGTATTCTATCATGTGACTATACCATAATTTCTCAATTCATTTGATTGTGGTTGGACATTTGAGCTGTTCCAAGTTCTTGTGATGGTTAATAACACCGCTATGAAAGTAAGCCAGCATAAAATAAAATTTTATTTTTTAAAAATAAAGACATGTTGCACTGGGAAAATCTGCTGTTAAGGGCCTCTCCTAAGTTCTAAAGAGCAATGATGTCCATTTAAAGACCAAGGTGAGATAGACAATTCCCACACATCTGAAAGTTGAACAATGGATGAGGGTAACAAAAGAATAACTGGTACCTTTGAATTGCGGTGTTGGGAAAGAGTACTAAATATCTCATAGACTGCCAAAAAAACAAACAAGTATTTCTTGGAGAAAATGCTATCATCACACTCCTTAAAGGCAAGGATGATTAAACAGCCTCACATACTTTTAGCATGCTTTCAGGAGGGATGAATCCTTGCAAAAAGAAATTACGGTGGACAAGGTAGAGGATCAGAAAAAAGAAAAGAAAAAAAAAGAGGATGCTCTTCAATAAGATTGATTGACACAGTGCCTACAGCAATAGGTTTGAGCATGACAAGAGATCATGAGAATGGTGCAGGATAGGACAAGGTTCAGATCCACTGTTCACAGGGTTGCTATGAGTTATAGTCTGCTCAATGGCACCTAACAATAATAATTCGTTAATAAACCACTTAATTATAAATTTTGAAAAAAGTATTTTTCAAAATGTACAAGATTTTTATACCACCTGCATACATTTTCCATACCAGCAGCAACGGCTCCTAGAATTTCCTTTTTCATTTTTCTTGAAATGGTAGGCAACCACAGGTGCAAACTTTGATCTATGGTTCATATCAAGCAATTTAACTTTTTCTTCTAATATCATGATTTATTTCTGCTTTTTGTGAACAATTTCCATGTCACTAGTGGCGTTGAAGCTTAACATCAAGAAAACAAAGATTCTCACCACTGGACTGATTGGCATCATCATGACAGACAGTGAAGAGATTGAGATTGTTGACAGCTTCAGTCTGTTTAGCTTCACAATCAGCATTCTTGGGACCCACAGCCAGGAAATCAAAAGATTAATTGCATTGGTAAAGTCTGCTGTCAGGGACCTCTCCACAGTAATGAAGAGAAACGATGTCAGTCTGAAGAGTAAGGTGCCCCTGATCCAGGCCATAGTCTTTGCAATTACTTGCGATGCATCAGAAAGCTGGACAATTACTAGGAATGATAGAAGGAGAATTGTTGCATTTGAGTTATGGTGTTGGAGAAGAGGATTGAATATACCATTGGTTGCTAGGAGAACACACAGGTTAGCAATGGAGAGGGTAAAACCAGGCTGTTCCTTGGAGGTAAGGATTCTAAAGCTTCATCTGACTTTCTTGGGCTTGTTGCAAGGAGGAACCAGTCCTTGGAGAGGAACATCATGATTGGGAGGATGGAGGTACAGGACAAAAGAGGAAAACCCTTAATAAGATGGATTGATTCAGTGCCTAGGATAATGAAGATAGGTAGAGATGGTAAGGTTGGCTCAGGGTTCAGAGCTTATTGTACATCAGGCCACTATGTAAATATGCAAATGACTTAACACCATGTAACAACAATAACATAGTGACAGTTTATAAGGGTCTCATGATATTATTCAGTATTGCATAAAAATGTTATAAAAAACAGATGAGAACTGCCAGAAATCACATTCCACTGCAATCTGAAATTCACTACAGAAATGAACTACCCACTTAGAGGGTTTTTTGGTTTGTTTGTTTGTTTTGAGGAAATGTATACTTTATTTGGTATTAACAGGTTTGAACATAATTCTTTTTTTTTTTCATTTCCATTCATTCATTGCTACACATTTTCCCCCCTGTCCCGCCTTCCCCTGAGTTGACTTTTTTCTTTGGAAAAAAGTTCTTTCATTGTCAAATCTTCGTTCTTCCTGACAAATTCAAACCCATTGCTGCCATCATTGTGCCATTGAGGGTCTTCCTTTCTTTTGCCAACCCACCACTTTTCCAAGCACAATGTTCCTTCCCAAGAAATAGCTTTCTACCAACATGTTCAAAACATGTGAGACAAAGCTTCACCATCCTTGTATCCAAGGAGTACTTTGGCTTGCACTTGTCCCAAGACATAGCTGTTTGTTCTTTTGGAGTTCTGTGGGATACTCAAGTATTCTTCTCCAACACCACAACTCAAGGCATCAATTCTTCTCTCATCCTCATTCATTGCCCAGCTTTCAGATACATAGCAAGTGATTGAAAAGACCATGGCTTGAATCAGGTGCACCTTAATCTTCAAACTGACGTGGTTGCTTCTCAGTAATTTGGATAGGGTCTTAACAGCAGACTTTTCTGATGCAATACATCTCCTGATCTCCTGACTGCTAGGACCAAGGGTGTTAATTGTGGATCCAAGAAAGCTGAACTAGTCAACAATTTCAATCTTTTCTCCATCAATCATGATGTTACTTATTGGTCCAGTGGTGAGGAATTTTGTCTTTCTGATGTTGAGATTTGCAATCCTTATTGAAGGCAGCAGTCTCTGATCATCTGCAACAAGCATTTCCAGTCTTCTATACTCTCAGAAAGCAAGGTTGTGTCATCTGCATAATGTAGTTTGTTGCTGAATCTCCCTCCCATCCTGATGCCACATTCATCTTCATGTAGTCCAGCTTCTTGAACGATTGCTTAGTATACAGACTGGATAAGCATGGAGAAAAGATAAAATCCTGGTACACACTTTTCCTGATTTTAAACCATTCAGTGCTCCATTGTCCTTGTTCAGACAACAGCTTTCAATCCAGGTATAGTTTCATATGAGCATAATTAAGTGTTTTGGGAGTCCCACTCTTTTCAATGTTATCCTGTTCACATAAATGCCTTTACATAGTCAATAAAACACAAATACACATTCTTCCGATGTCTCTGCTTTCAGCCAGGATCGATTTGACAGTAACAATAAAACACACATTATAAAAGTTGTCATTCAGACTCAGTGATCCTATGGGACAGAGTACAGCTGTATGGTAGAGTTTCCAAGCCTGTAAATCTTTGCAGAAGAGAATTGCCTCATCTTCCTCCCATGAACTGACCAACTGACTGATAGGTTTGAACCTCTGACCTTTGGATTAGCAGCCAAGCATTTAACCTCTGAGGCATCAGCTTCCTAGCTTTGCAAACTTTAACATAATACTTTTCTTCTACATTTTCTTTTAGAAGTTTTGTAGTTTCAGTGTTTTAACTTGTTTATTAGATACTTTGAGTTCATTTTTGTGTGTGATATGAGATGTCTTGATTTTCACTTTTTTTCCACAATAATATGCCATCTTACCAGTACCATTTGTTTCAAAGATTTTTTAAAATTTTTTTTAAATTATTTTTTGTGTGTGTGCCATCAAATTGGATCTGACTGGTACAGGAGGAGACTGTCCCTCCTTCTCCAGCAAAGCATCACTTGAATTCGAACTGTATACCTCAGGGATTGCAGTGCAGCTTCTTTCCATAGGCCACCAGAGCTTCCTTGTTTCAAAAGTTTTTCACCCCCACATTGAATTCCACTGCCCTCTGGCTTAAATAATTGCATAAGATTACATAAAAATCATTTATGTATCTTTCTGCAAACCACACTATAGGAACCCAATTTTTTAACAATGTATGAAAAAGAACAGGACTTAAGAAGGAACAAAAAAAACCTCAAAAAAGAAAGCACAGCTAGAAAGGTTAATGTTATAACAATGACATGTTGTTGTTGTTGTTGTTGTTAGGTGCCGTCAAGTCCAGTGCTACCCTAGGAACAACAGATCTGAACCCTGTCCTATCCTATCCATCCTCACAATCTCTGACACTTTTGCAGTCACTGTGTCAATCCACCTGGTTGAGGGTCTTCCTCTCTTTTGCTGTCCCTCACCTTTCCAAACATGATGCTCCTCTCTAAGGATAACCTCTCCTAACAACATACCCAAAGTATACAAGATGAAGCTTTATCGCTTATGCCTCCAAGGAGCACTCTGACTGTACCTTCTCCAAGACATATCTATTTGTTCTTTTAGTAGTCCACAAGATGCACTGCACTCATCTCCAATACTATCGCTCAGTGGTAGAATATGTAGATAAAACAGGATCACTCAAAGAGGCATATCATAATCCAGAAACAAGTTAACATTTAGACAGATATTTGGTAGAACACTAAAAGTCCTATTGCAGATAGATCACAGGGCAAAAGGTCATCTTTTCACTGAATAAAAGCTCAGGAAAAGAAATTAACCTTTATCCTACCTTTAACCTTTAACCTTTATCATGTTGGTGATTGTTACCTGGCAACAAGTCAACTTCTAATTCATGGAAACCCCATGTATAACAGAACAAAAGAGAGGCAGGTCCTGTGTCGTTCCTATGATTATTTGCAAACTTATTGCATGTTCATTGGGTGACTTTTAAAAGTGGATCATCAGGCTTTTCTTCCTATTTCACCTTAGTCAAGAAGCTTTGCTGAAACCTGTGTCATATATAAGCCTCCATTGACAGACAGATGATGGCTACACTTGAGGTGCCTTGGTCAGGAGTGGAGCAAGTCTCCTTCATGGAGGTGAAAATTCTACCATTACCTTTGCTCAAGCCATATATTAAGTTACTTCAAATGAATCATAAAACTAAATATGAATTGTAAATGTGATAAATCTTTAAGAAGAAATCATAGGAAACTATGTTCATCACATGGACCAGTAACACTTTATTAAACAAGTCATAGAAATCTCTAACCATAAATGAAAATGTGACACATCTCTTTTCAACTAAGAACTGTTGAACCAAAAAGAAAAGAAAAATGACCTATTCAACCAAACACATTATAAAAAGGATGAAATGGCAAATCATAGCCTGGAAGAAAATACTGCCGATAAATTCATCTATCAAAAGACTCGTCTCCAGAGTTCCCACAAGTTGGTAAAAAAATACTGACAACCAAATTAAGACAAATGATTCGGGGATTGAAACAGGCACTTTCTCAAAGAAAATTCTAATGCCAAGTAAATGTGTGAAATGGTGCGCAGTGTCATTATCATTTGGGGAAATTCAAGTTAGAATCACTGTGAGACACTATAACACATCCAACAGGATGCCTAGAAGTAAAAGTCTGGCAATACAAATATGAGAAAGTGTGAAGGAGCAGAAATTTCTAGTCTATTGACTTTGAGAAGGCAAGAACAATCACTTTATACAACTGTTTGGCAGTTGCTAATAAATCTCTCCTGTACACTTTGACCCAACATTTCCATACTCTGATACATACCTAATAAAATGCAAATATAAAGCACAAAAAGACATGTACAAGAACTATCACAGTGGCCACACAGACCCCGCTCCTGCACAAAGGACCATGCTAGTGCACTAGACCAACCCACTGTGGGGATACCAGACTGCCCTGCCTTGTGGAGAGTAAACTGCCCTGCCACTACCCTGCTGTTCAGTACCAGGAGCAGCAATATCACAGGCACTTTGAGTTAAACACTTGCTGTCTAGCTACATCACATGGGATTCCTTAAGTTCAAGCAGAAAAGGCCAGGCCAAGCCACAAAGTCTGGAAAGTAGCAGTCATCCCACTTCAAATGGAGTTCCCTATCAGGGGACCACAAATATTCAGGTCCTTCACAAATTAGTACCAAACCCTAGGTCACTATACAGTTACAACAACCTAACATTTACTAAGAAAAGACTCACAAAATGCCAAGAAAGCAGCAGTCTGCGTCAGTCATCATGAAAAAAACAAAATAATCCTTCTCTTTAAAAAGCAGACCCAATGAATACACTAGACAGAAAGAACCAGAGAAATATTTGATGTGAAAATATGGAAGAAATAATGGAAACCATTAAGAGAGCAAATACCCCAGAGACAACAATCCAGAAGAAATTCATTGGTGAGGAGCAACTTGAACAGCTATGGCAGAAAACACAAAAGATGGGAGAAAGAATTGATAGTATAGATTAAAAGATACAAGAACTTAAAAAAATCATGAAAAGACAGAGAGGGTACAGCCAATATAGTACTGGAAATAATAGTAAAGCAAGAAAATGCAATCCAGAATATTAAGATGGAATTGGCAGAGCATGCTGGTAGGGCAAAAGTGTAGAACTGGGGTGATGGAACACAGAGTCAGTGAGGTGGAAGACAAGAGCCTCATTGGGAACATACTGGAAAAAATCAGAGATGAGACGTAAAGAAAATGAAGAAAACATTGAGATCATGTGGGATGACATCGAAAGGAATTATATACACACACACATACATATGTATACATATAGGAGTGACAGGGAAATCACTGAGAAAATTGTGGAAGAAGTACTAGGAAAAAAACCTTCCAAGGTATTTTGAAGAATGAGAAAATATACTTTCAAGAAGCACAGTGAATACCAAATAGACTAGACCCCAAAAAAGAAAACCATCAAGACATATCATAGTTAAAATCTCCAAACTAAAAAATAAGGATAGAACATTAAAAGCAGCATGAGGAAAATAGAGTTACATATAGAGAGGAAACAATTAAGTTCGGGTTTCTCAGCAGAAATCATGCAAGCTAGAAGACAATGATATGACATATACAGAAAGTTGAAAGAAAACAATTGCTAGCCAAGGATCCTATACTCAGGAAAGCTCTCCATCCATGAAGGAGAAATTAGATCCTTTGCAGAAAAGAAGGAACATAAAGAATTTGTGTAAACAAGATCAAAGCTGTAAGATATTTTAAGTGAAGTCCTGCAAACAGAGATGCCAAGTAAAGTGGATGGACCATAGTAACCAAAAACAATAGAAAAAGAAACACAGCAAAAGGCAATGGCAAAACCAGGCTTGATAATAATAAAATTTAATGTGAATGGACTAAATGCACCAATTAAGAGAAAAAGAGTAACAGAATGGATAGAAAAACAAAGCCCATCAATATGTTGCCTACAAAAGACATTTCAAAAAAAAAGAAGAGAAAGACAGACTCAAAATCAAAGGCTGCAAAAAAATATACCAACCAAATGAGAACCACAAAAAAGCAAGAATGGCAATACTAATCTCTGATAAAATAGACTTCAGAATAAAACCACCATAAAAGATAAGGGAGGCCATTACATACTGATTAAAGACTCAATAGATCCAGAAGAGATAACCTTGATCAACATTTATGCATCAAATGATAGATTTGGAAAATACATAAAATTGAAGAAAGAGGTAGACATAATAGTGCTAGGAGACTTCAACACACTATTGTCACCAAAGGATAGGTCGACTCAAAAGAAACTTAGCAAAGATGCAGAAGACCTAAACTATATAATCAGCCAACTCAGCCTTGTGGATGGGTTCAGGGTACTGTACCTACCAAAAACTCAATTCACTTTCTTTTCAAGTGTACATGGTAAATTCTCCAGAACCGATCACATATTAGGACACAAAACAAGCCTCAACACATTTTAAAATATTGAAATAATGCAAAGTATCTTCTCAGAGTACAATGTTATAAAACTAGAAATTATCCACAGAAGGCTAAATCTTATAAAACCATCCATGCTCTCTGCTTGCCTCCGGAAACTCTATGAACTTGGAGAAAAGATGAAAGCTTTGTGTTCAAGACTTACATTCATAGGGTCAGTATTGGTTGCCAGTGACTCAACGGCATATTTAACCACCAACACCACCACCACACAACAGAACATTATCAGATTATAAAAAAAAATAATGAAATAAACAAATTTCCTTGAAACAAATGAAAAAGAAAATACAACATACAAAAACCTCTGGGATGCAGCTAGAGCATTTCTCAGGAGACAGTTCATAGCAATATGCACACACATTAAAAAAGGAGAAAAAGAAGAAAAATCAATGATCTGGCTGAACACCTTCATCAAATAAAGAAGAACAATAATTTAATCCTACAGCCTCTAGAAGAAAGGAAATTATAAGGACAGAGCAGAAACCAATGAGATAGAAATTGCAAAAACAATTGAAACCATCAAAAAGACCATAAGCTGATTTTTTGAAAGGGTCAATAAAATTGACAAACCTCTTGCAAATGTAACAAAAGAAAAAACACAGATAACTCAATTAAGAAATGATGAAGATGATGTCACAACTGAACCAGATGAAATTAAATCTATAAAATTAGAATACTATGAAAAACTATGCTATGATAAATTAAAAATTCTAGAAGAAATTCACAAATTCCTTGAAACTCATGCCCTACCAGATTGCCAAGGACAGATATAGAACACTTGAACAGACCCATCACAAAAGAAGAAATTGGGCAGGTTATATAAAGACTCACCCACAAAAAATGTCCTGGACCATATGGATTCACAGCTGAATTCTACCAAACATTCAGAGAGGATCTATCATCAATTCTACTTAAAGTATTTTAAAAAAATAGAAAAAAAAGAATACTCTCAGAGTCATTCTATGATGCAAGCATAACCCTAATATTAACACAAGGCAAATATATTACCAAGAAAGAAAATGACAGACCAATATCTCTCATGAATATAGAGGCAAAAATCCTTAACAAAATCTTAGAGAGTAGAATGTAGAGTCTAAAAGCACATTAAAAAAAAATTCATCATGACCAAGTGGGATTCATAACAGGTATGCAAGGATGGTTCAACATAAAAAAAACCCAATCGATGTAATTCACCATCTTAACAAAACAAATTACAAGAACCACATGATCTTAGCAATTGATGCAGAAAAGGCATTTGACAAAATCTAAAACCCTTTCCTACCAAATACACTCAGCAAAACTGGAATAGAAGGGAATTTCCTCAAGATAGTAAAAAGTATACATGCAAAACCAAGAACTAATATCATTTTCAATGGAGAAAGATTAAAAGTATTTTCCTTGCAAACAAGTGATCAGAGAAAGATGCCCACTTTTACCACTTCTATACAATATTGTATTGGAAGTGCTTACTAGGGAAATGTGATGAGAAGCAAATAAAAGACATCCAGATCAGCAAAGAGATGGTTAAACTATCACTATATGCAGATGATATGATAGAGTACACAGAAAACCCCAAGAACTCAACAAAGAAACTGTTAGAGATAGTAGACTAATTTAGTAGAATGGCAGGATATAAGGTCAATATCCAAAAACCAGTGGGGTTCCTCTACAGTAAAAAAGAGAACTCAGAGAAGGAAACCAAGAAAGTAATATCATTTACAATAGTCAAACACAAAGTGAGATAATTGGAAATGAACCTAATTTGAAACACAGAAGGCCTATACAAAGAAAACTAGAGAACATTTCTGTAAGACACAATAAAAGACCTAAATAAATGGAAAAATGTGTCCTGTTTATGGATTGTTGTTGTTGTTATTGTTTGATAGTCAAGTCGAGTACAGCTCATAGCATCTCTATGAACAAAAGATCTGAACCCTGTTCTATCCTGCACCATCCTCACACTTCCTGACACATTAGAGCCCATTGCAGCAGTCACCGTGTCAAACCATCTGGTTGAGGGTCTTCCTCTTCTTTGCTCCCCTCAACCCTTCCCAGCATCATACCCTTCTCCAAGGAATAACCTCTGCCAACAACATGCTCAAAGTATTTGAGGTGAAGTCTCATTCCTGCCTCCAAAGAACAATTTGGCTACATGGATAGGAAGACTCAGTATTGTGAAAATGATACTCCTACCAAAAGCAATCTAAATGTTCAATGCAATCCCAATACAGATACCAAATTCATTTTTCAATATTAAAAGGGAAATTGTCAAATTTATTTAGAGAGGAAAGAGGCCCCAAATAAGCAAAGCTCTTCTGAAAAACAAAAGTGAAGTGGGAGACATAGCATTCCCTGACCTTAAAACTTACTGCACAGGGGTCGTAACCAAAATAGCATGGTACTGATACAATGACAGGCACATAGACCAATGGAACAGAATTGAGAATCCAGAAAAAGACCCATATATTTATGATCAACTGATAGTCAACAAGAAAATAAAACCCATCAAATGACAACCTCTTCAACAAATGGTACTGGCAAAACTGAACTACCTGCAGAAAGCTGAAACAGGATCCACATCTTACATCATCCACAAAAATCAACTTGACGTCGATCAAAGACTTGTGAGTAAAGCCCAAAACCCTAAAGCTCATCAGAGACAAACAGGGATCAAGTTTAGATGGCCACATCTGTGGTATAAAAGACTGCCAAATACAGTCAGAAATGCACAATCTGGAGAGGATAAGACTGATAGAAGGAATGAATTCTAAAGATTCAATCCCTGTGTGCATCAAAAACATTTTCAAACAGATTAAAAAGAAAATCTACTAACTGCGAGCAAACATTTGACAATAGCATTTCAGACATGGGTCTCCTATCAAAAGTTTACAGAATCTTACAGGGCCTCCACAAGAAAAAGACTTATAACCGAATTACAAAATGGGCAAAGACATGGAAAGAATTTTCAAAGGAAGATATTTGGATGGCCAACAAACATATAAAGAAATGCTCAAAATCACTGACAGTAGGAGAGACACAAATCAAAACCACAATGAGATATTATGTCATTGCTATTCCAGTAGCAGTGACAAAGTTTAACAGGACAACAAGTAATAAATGTTGGAAAGGATGTGGTGAGATAGAAACTCTTACACATTGTTGGTGGGATTGTAAAATGGTACAACCACTCTGGAAAGCAGTTCAGCACTTCCTCAAAAATTTGAACATATAAATTCCATATGATCCAGCTCTTCCACTGCTTGGAATATACTCTGAGAAGATAAGAAGTGAGACATAAATGGGGACTTGTAGACCAATGTTCATAGCAGCATTATTCACCGTCACAACCCAAATGTCCAACCACAACTGAATGAATTGAGAAATTATGGTACATTCACACAATGGAATACTACTATTAGACAACACACAGGAACAATGATTTTGTAAATTATTGCCTAACTTGGGAGGGACTGGAGAGCATTATGTAAAGTGAACTAACTCAGTCTCATAAGGACAAATACTGTTTAAGACCATTATTGTAGAATAAGTATGAAGATCGAAGGGCTGTGTGGGAGCAGGAAGACGAGGATGGGTTGAGGGGGTGTTAATCACAGGGTCGCACAATTTGATGGGTAAGAGGAGGGGTGGTTAATGGAAATGGGAAAGATGTGGTATGAAAACAATGCATATGACCTTTGTAAGTAAACCAGTATAAAATAAACATTTTCTTTTTTTGAAAAAAGAATGATTACAGTGAAGGCATCTGAGGTGCAGCTATTGATATATCCTTGTCTAGAACAAAGAAGAAGGAAGAAAACAAAGAAACACAGAAGCTATTAGTCCAAAGAACTTATGCATCACAAGTATTTCAACTTTTACAGCCCTGAGAACCAGAAGATCTAGAAGGTACCCAGCTACAACCTCTGATCACTCTAAAAGGAATCATAACAGAATTTCATGGATTGTTATTAGGTGCCATAGAGTCACCTGCGACTCATAGCTACCCTATGTACAATAGCCCTTAACCCTGCTCTATTCTGTGCCAACTTTATTCTCTCTGACACAGCTATTCTCATTACCCCAGTCCATCTCATTGAGGGTCTTCTTCTCTTGCTCTGTCCCTCCACCCTGCCAAGCATGATGTCTCTCTCCCAGAAATGGTCCCTCCTTGCAACATGCCCAAAGTATGTCAAATGAAACTTCATGGATAGAGTGAGTTAAAAGAAAATGTATATATGTCTGTCTGTCTGTCTAACTATCTATCATTTATCGAGAGAACAAAAGTGGGGGGGAACACCCAATAAAGCCCTACAAAGCGATGATAGGGTTGTGATAACCTAGATATGTCTCCCAAACATAATTTGGAGCAAAAGAAACCCAACTTGAGAGAAGACACAGGGTACAATCTTAGTTATGTAAGGTTAAATAATGGGGGGGAGGGGGAAATCTATGTCCTTATGAGCACAGTGGTTGCCCCTGTGGCGAGGGGAGGAAATAACTAGGAGGAGGTGATGTGCTTCTGAGATGCTGGCTGTGCTCTTTCTGAGCAGAGTTTCTCAGCATCAGCACCACTGACCTTTGTGTATCCCTGGCATCTCCTCACCAAGGTACCTGCTTTGCTTGCCTTCTACCCCACCCCAATTGTGACAGTCAAAACCACCTCTAGACACTCCCAGATGTATCTGAGGGCAAAATCACCTCCAGTGGATCAGTGTTTGATTGTTATTCCTAGAGAAAGTTAGATGTGTGAACTCACTTTGTGAATTAATGAAATTGTGTGTGAATGTTGCATCCGCTTTTGGGCATATAAACGATAATATTTTTTTAAAAATCTAATACCTTTTTTTTTTAAAAAAGTAGGAAATCAATGGATAACAAAAAGAACCAAAAAGCTTAAAGCTAATATTGAGAAGGAGCTTTCCCTGATATTAAATGTTCAACAAACTTAGTCAAAAGGTTGAAGTTTTGAGTTCACTCAGAGGTACACAAAAGAAAAACTGGAACTCTACTTCTAAAAACTACAGTTCTTGAGAATCTTAAGGAGTCTGGTTTCAGTTTCACACATGTTGTCTCCACCAGTCAGAGTCAACTTAATGATACTTTTATATTTTTTTTCCTTTAACATTCTGTTTGCAGATATGGAGATTCAGACCCAATCTACCAAGGTCATGTGGCCCCAGAGACTCAGTGGAGAACCCTCCACTGCTCACTGCTCAGGACTGCTCACTTTCACACCCTACTCTCATGCAGACTTGCCCCAAATGCGGCTAAGTCAATGTCAACGCTAACCCCAGGCAGAAGTTCAGCTGGACTTTCTGAACCAAAGCCTTGTGGGACGATTTAGTGTGGGTAACGATATACTCCAATATTCTGCAAAGAAAGTTCTGAAAACCAATACCGCATGCAAACAGGATATTAGCTTTTGTCAGAAAGATCAAAAAGGGCTTGAGGTTTTCTCTTAACAGCCTCAGCTTCTCCTCCCTCTCAGTCTCTCCTTTATCTACTGATTTTGAGCTGCAAGTCAAACCTCACCCCCTGAGTGCAGGAAGAGATGGCAGCAAGTGAGACGCAGCTCTATGCCAAGATCTCCAACAAGCTGAAGGGCCGCAGGGCTTCCTTGCTCCTGGAGCCCCTGCTGGCGATGGGCTTCCCAGCGCACACAGCGTGAGTATTGCCGCGGGCAGGAGCCTTGTGGACTAGCTGTTGTGGAGACAGACCCTCTGCAGCCTGGCCACAGCTCACCCACAGTATACATGCAGCTCAGAGTGCTAACTTCCTGTGGAAGAGGGTACACTTTGCAGTGCAAAGTATTGTCTGAAAACAAGGCCTTTCCGGCATTCCACAAAGGGGATGATCTTTAAGTGCAAACTCTGCTGGCTAGATGATCAGAGCACCCTGAGATTTGGGGAAGTTGATGCTAATTATTACTGTGGCCATCCTGTGTCTCAGAATTTGGAAGAATTCTGGGCCTGGCTAGTCTTTTTGCATGTAGTTCAGTGACTCTGGGGCTGGTATTTTATGGTGTTTTAGATCCTGATTCACAAGATCTCAAAGTCCAGTGGGTCTCTGTGGTGGGAGTCCACTGAGTAGCCATGTTCACGCATAGAAAATTTCGTGACTGTTGGATCATGAAATGAAAAGGTTATGAAATCACAGGACTGCGTTAGCACAGTCTAGGAACGTTGATTCCTAGGATCTATCACTCATAAAGAAAGAACAATTCCCCTAAAATCAGTGAGTGGTGAGACTCATGTTGGTTCCAGATTCCACATTAAACTAATTTTCATATTTACTTATTTTCAACTGCTCATTTGTATGTGGAAATATATCAGAAATACAGTCTAATGTAGCTTATGCAAAGCTGTGATGGCCTAGTGGCAAGTAGTTGCACCGCCAACACAAAGGCCTTCAGTTCGAACCCACCAGCTGTCTCATGGGAGGAATATGAGTAATCTCCTCTTTGTGATTTATTGCCTCTGAAAACCTGATAGAGGGTGAGTTATGGGTAGGTTCCAACTTGAAGGAGCCTAACAATGACAACAACACACTTTCCTTAAACTGTATAATAAGGCCTAGCCCAGATCAGATGAAATTATCTTTGAAACCAGATCCCTTTCCTCGCCTTCACACTCAGGACTTTGCAGCCATTGTTGTAGTTTCTGTGACTTGCTGGCAAATGGACTCTGATCTGACATTTTCCTGTAAGCCAGCAGAGTGTTAGAACAGGAATTGTGCGTGTGCACTGTCTGCTGTGAGCTGGAGACCATGCGGGGCCACTGGACCAGTTCCTTTCTTCTAATCCTCCCAGTCCATGTGGTGGGCATGAATACTGAGGCTCAGGGAGGGGAGTCACTAAGGCCAAGGCTTGAACGCAGCTCACACAGCTTCTTACTCCCGCTCTGTATGTTGCGGGTTGTTCTGGTGCTAACACATGGACTTGTGCTCAGTCAAAGCCCCTGCTACTTTACAGAGTGGAAGATGGATGAGGGGAGGGTGAAGGAAAAGGCAAGGTGCAGTGAGGATTTGATGAGACGTGGTAATAAAAGGCTTTGATCGACTGCGTTTAATTTTATAGAGCATAATAATGTATAGAAATGGTTGTATGAAAATAATTTTAAAAGAGTTTAAGAAAAAAAACCCAAAACAAATACTCGCTAATCTAAATATTAAACACGTCATTGTTATGTGCCATTGAGTCAGAAATGGTCCATAGCTGACCTTTCAGTAGGTTTTCAGAGGCAGTAAATCACATGGGAGGAGATTGTCCATCCCTCCCCCGTGGACAGCTGGTGGATTTGAACCATATGCTTTTGGGATTATAGCACAGCTTCTTGCCACTAGACCACCAAGGGTAGGGAAAATTAATTTTAAGGCATCCCTTAAAATGGAAACTTCGCCAGGTAGCCACATCCTCATTGGTCTTTTCCAACCCTACCATTGATAGTGTTCCTCACCAACTCGAGCTAGGCTCAGCCTTGATTTCTGAGTCAATTGCTTCTAATTGCCCTTGAACAGGCTCTGACCCATGGCAGCACCGTGTAAAGAAGAACAAAGTGCAGCCTGATCCTGTGCCATCTTCACACTTATTGGCAGATTTGAGTCCATTGTTGCAGCTGTTGTGGTCTGACGTCTAACCTAAGGGCCCATCGTCCGGCATGACATTGAACAACATTCTGTTTTCCACATTTGAGGTTTTGGTTGTTTGGTTTTCAGAAGTAGCTCTCCAGGCCTTTCTTCCTAGTTCACCTTAGTTTTGAAACTCCACTAAAACTGTTGACTCTTCTTGTATTTGAAATACCGATCACACAACCTCCAGTTTCACAATATACAAACCTCCACAGTAGGACACACTGCCCAGTGGTTGATGACTGGAGAAATGGCCTTAGCCGTTTTCCTTCTATTCTGTTTGGTTTGGTTCACACCGGGTCATAGTGATTGACTAGACACAGCTTGCCTCAAGCAACTCACTGGGAAGTGAATCCATAAGGAACTGGGTCTAATACGGCCCACGTGTGTGCACACAAGCTAAAGTGGTGGGAACCATCAGGAACATGTATATGATGGGAATCTAACATCTGTGTGGCTGTTGGTTGTCATTTAGGTGATTCTGGCCACTCCCTGTGTGCAGAGCAGAACTGTCCCACAGTGTTTGCAAGGCTGTGTGCTTCTAGGAGCATTTCACCAGTTCTGTCATAGTCAGAGCCTCTGTGTGCATTCGAATTGCCGACCTGTCCATTAGTAGTTGAGAATTTCAATGTTTGTATCACCCAGGGATTCCACAGGAGAGAGAAACAAAGGAGAAGACTACACACCAACTCTTTCTGGGTTTAGGGGATTCTCTGAAGAGTTCCCTGGGGTCCCAGAGGAGACCATGTGTGTGCTGAGCTTCAGGGTATTAGTAAAATCTCCCTGCTGGTACATTGAGATAGTCGTTGTTTTGATCGGCATCCAGTTGGTGTGGTAAATTATGAACATATGCATAACATAGAGAAACACTGCCTGGTCCTGAGCTATCTTCCTGATCCTGATTTCTTTGAACCCATCATCACAACTATTGCGTCACTCTCTTGTTGTGGATTTTCCTTGTTCTTGCTAAACCTTTTATGGTTGTTCACCTGTTGCTGTGATGCTGAAACTATACCATTGGCATTTCACACATCAGCATGGTCACCCATAGTTGGCAGGTTTTAGTGGATCTTCCAGACTAAGATGAACTAAAAGGAAAGGCCTTATGATCTACTTCCACCCATCAGTTAGTGAAAATTCTGTGGATCCTAGTGGAGCACGGGGACAGGGCCCCTTTGGGTAGGAAACACATGTGCCAATAATGTGCATCAGCACAGGGAACTCCAGCATCCTCAAGGAGATTCATAGGGTAGGGGTGAGGGGTAGACAGTATAGGGATGAGTAGGAGAGATTACAGAGTGGGCAGATGTCTGTCCACCAGGCCCCTGATATCACCCAAAGGTCTGCAGGAGAAGGATGCAGGAAGGAAAATGACTGGAGAGTGATTACATTTAAATTGTCAAGACAGCATGATGGTGGCCCATGGAGGATGGAAACCTGGGCAAGCTTGCTCCAGCTACAGAAGGGTGGCAGCCCAGCCTCCCCAGAGCACCCTGAGGTCTGATGTGCTGTAGAACCTCAACTGCTTGTCTCTTCCTTTCTCTGATGTGGAATGTAGAGGATTGAGCTCTGAATGTCCCTTGTCCTCCAATTTTTGTAGGTTCAAAGCTCTGGCAGCTACAGGAAGAAAAACGGCAGAAGAGGCTTCAGACTGGTGAGTGGGGCTTGGCTTTACTGACTCGGGAGTGCTTTCTTAAACTATAAACTACCCTAGATGTTGAGATGTCTACTGCCCAAGGGAAGAGCTGGGACATAATTGGTTCCCTCTGGGTGGGAAGGGCATGGGAGGCACTGTGAAAGTAAAACAGCCAGCACTCAGGGAAGAAAGCAGAAAGACAGTCGGATTATCGTGACAGGAGTCCAGAATGAAGGCTGCACAGTGGAGTGGACTTGAGGGGAGGGATTGTGTAACAGTGAAAGAATTTTTCTTCTACTTTTCAAAGGGAAGACTGAATTGAGGGGAGGAATGGGCAGGGAGAAAAGTGTAACAGTGAATGAACGGAAATCCTAACTGTAAACTTTGATTAAAATTAATAACAAAGAATAAATATTGAAATTTTTAAAAAAGGAGAAACAAAAGAACTTGAATAAAGTTGACTTCTCTTAAAATTCTGATTCAATCCAAATTCTGAGTGTCAGAGAAGAAAAAGGTTTGTGCTTATTTATTGGATAGATAGAGATGAGCCTTTTTGCTATTTTGGCAGAAAAGACTCTCCAATCTTCAGCAACCCCTGGGAGAGAGGGTTTACTGGGGTAGGAAATTGTCCTGAGGTGTCTTTATCCTCTAAAGAGCCCCTGGCCATGGGGGTGAAATGAGGAGATGAGTCTGGGTTCCAGGAGGCTCCTTTGCCCTGACTTCTCAGTGACATTCTCACCAAAGACCACACTGTCATGAACCTTGGGTTTCTGCACTTAAACTCAGTCCAGCCCAAATGTACTACCTAGTACCATAGTGATTTCCTGGACGGGAAATCCCCATACTCTAATAACGGGATGTTGTTGTTATTAGTTACTGTTGAGTGGATTTCACCCCAGAGTGATGCCATATGCCACAGTGCATATTCAGTAGCTGTGATTGCTCAAAAGCGAACTGCCAGGCTTCTGCTCTGCACTGGATTCAAACCACCCACGTTTCGTTCAACTTGCTATCATGCACTTAACAATTTGCACCACCCAGAGCTCCCAATCATTGGACAACCACCATGAAGTCAAACAATAAAAGCCAGGTCCCATTCTAGGAAAGGTGTAAGGGGACAGTGATGACATCAGTGGTCAGGGGCCAGAGCAGCGGGGAGGGATGGGCAGGTGGAGCGCAGGGCATGTTTAGGACGGTGAATCAATTCCGCAGGGTATTGGGAGAGTAGACATATGACGTTATGAACTTGTTAAAACCCATAGGCCTATATATCTCCAAGAGTGAACACTTATGTTAATTATGGGCTTCAGTTTTTGTGAGAAATATGTACTGATGGATCTACCTTAGAGTAAGTCAATTCTGACTCAAAGTCTCTAGGACTGTAGAACGGATCTATAGAGTTTCCAAACCTACAGTCTTTAGGGAGACAGATCGGCTCATCTTCTTCTTATGGACTGGCTGGTGAATATGAACTACTTGACTTTTTCTTAACCACTATATAATTTTTCTGTACATCTAAAAATTCTTGGAAAATAATCTATGTTTTTTAAAAATATATAAATCAGGTCCCACAAAGCTAGAATGTCCTCTTCCAAATAATATTGATGGGTCTCAAGGGCTTAGTGTATTTTCAGTGGGTATCTCACTTCTCTCAAGCACAATGTCAAAGACCATCCCCCCAAAAATGGAGCATCTTTATAAGACAAAGGGAGATGCCCAGAACTCCCTGAAGTTGTTCTAACTCTAAAGGCAGTACCAAATTTCAAGTAAAAGACAAATGAAGGACTCTGATGGTCACCTACCAATCCCACTAATTACCAATAAGATTAGAAGATCCCACCGAGGCACAGTGGGAAAAGGATCTTAAACCCAGACAGTATGAGTGCAACCTTACTAGAGATCAAGGAAGTAGAAATAAGGGTATTATTACAAAGATTTTCAAAGCAACAAAGATTTTAAGTGCAGCTGAGAGTGCACTGTGTGTTGGACTGTGGATCAGAAGATTCGCAGTTTAAATCCACCAGCCATTTCTCAGGATTAAGCAGTCACCGGCCAAGAGGATCCACAGACCCAGTCACCATAAACGGAATCTGTGGTAGTGGGTTCGAGCTATTATTATTTGATTGATTGATTGAGGGTGAGGATAAGTGAAACCCTTCAGTGCTCAGCTAGACTGCTAGAGGGGATTGGCTCAATGGCAGGAGGTTTGGTGTTTTGCTTTGAGGGTGATGGGGAAGGCTTCAGTGCTCAGTTATATTGTTTGTTACACTGGGAAGGTAGCCTCGGTTCCATTTGCATTGGAAGTATGCATAGCTGAGCCCCTAGCACCTCCATTGATAAATACACCTCTAGAAGAAGCATAAAAAGCCTAAAATGGCAAGAACACAAGTATTACCCACAGTGTTTTGACAAAATCTTTAAAAAGAAAACAACAGTTCATCACTGTGACATGGATAAAATAAAATATGAAGGATTCGCATGATAGGATATCACATGATTCTAGAAAAGTCCTCACTGACAAATTTAACAAGATACATATTTATGAATACAGGGCAATCTTAAATATGTATTATTGAGCAAAATATGTAAGTTGCAGAATAATTTAAGCGGTAACTTGTGACTTATATAAAACATACAAACACAACCTGAAGATTACTTAAGTAGCTGTGCTCTCTACTGAAATCCTGTATGAGTATGAAGCAGCTTTATTTTGTTGTATTGTTTTATACAATCATTTATATACATTGGGCTTCATTCATGCATATTGTGTTTTATACAATTAATCATCTACATTATGTTTTATATAATTAATTACTGTTGATCAATGCCTTTTATCACCTCATCTCATTTTCTCTAGAAAAAAGAAACAAAACCAAGATGAAGGGAGTACAGCCTCCCCTGGGCTTTTCTTTTTCTTTCAGGAGAGTGTATTTGTATGTAATTAATATCATTATAGTTTTAGAAAACAAAATAAAGCAGATATTAGACATTATTCCACGGCCACTTCTGAATTCAGCTTGAATTTCTGGCAGTTCTCTGTCAGTGTACTCTTGCAGCTATTTTTTTTTTTTTAGAACTTCTAAGGTTTTTACTTGTATACACTATTAACTACATTGTACAATGACTTCTATATTCTTTTGCGTCGGTTACCTGCTTTTGGAATGGGCACAAATCTGGATCTCGTCCTGTCAGTTGACCAGGTGACTGTCTTCTAAATGTCTTAGCATAGGTGGTCTGGGACTGTGCATTCAGGATGGCATCTGCTTGTTGAAACATCTTAATTGATATCCAGTCAGTTCTTAGAGGTTTATGTTTTGCCAATGGCTTCAGTGTAGCTTGAACTTCTTTTTTTCATTACCATTAGTTCTGAATAATATGCTACTTCCTGAAATGGTTCAGTGTCGACCAATTCTTTTTGATATAGTGACTTCTGTGTATTCCCTTTATCTTCTTTGAATGTTTCCTGCATCATTTCACATTTTTCTCATAGATTCCTTCAGTAGTGAAACTCAAGATTTGAATTTACTCTTCAGTTTCTTCAGCTAGAAAAATGCTGAACATCTTCTTCAATTTTGGCTTTCCAGCTCCAACTCTTTGTATGTTTTGTTATATTTTGCTTTGTCTTCATGAACTGTCTTGACAACTTCTATTCAGCTCTCTTATAATTTTCATTTTTTTCTTTAGCATCTCTACTTTGAATATCAGAGTCTCTTCTGATATCCATTTTGACTCTTTCTTGTCTTTTTAATTAACTTTTGCTTTCTTTTTTTTTTTTTTGGCCTAGCTTTTTTTATTGGTATTCACTTCAGTAACTTGAAACCACAGATATAAGCAGTATTTAAGCAGAGAGTTTACAAGTAAACACAGTATACATGCAAATTTTTGTTCACAAAGTTCACAAGTGCAGGTACATGAATTAGAAGCGTGCATCTAAAATTGTGGCCAAACTGCTTTAAAATGCAAAAATGTAAAATTACATCTTGAAAAATATGAAGAGATGGTTTACACACTTCAAAAATCAAGTGGTGCTTATATCAGAGATGTATGACAGCTACAAGATTCAAGTGACAAGCAGTAAGATCTCAGGAAATTAAAACTTTTGCTTTCTTAATGCATGATGTCCTTGTTGTCATCCCAAAAGTCATCATCTGGTCTCTGTTTATTTGTGTTGAGTGCATCAAGTCTATTTTTAATATGTATGTAAATTCAAGTGGAATAAACTCAAAGTTGTATTTTTTATTTTTACTCTCATGAACTTGTTTTCATTGTCTTCAACTTCAGTTCGAATTTTGGGACCAAGAGGCAGTCGTCAGAACAGAGCAAGGAAACACTGCATGGTTCAAAATTGGGAAGGGCATACGCCAGGGATGTGTCCTGTCTCCATACATTTTTTGACCTGTATGCAGAACAGATTATCTGGGAGGCTGGGCTCTATGAGGAGAAATGCGGCATCAGTATTGGTGGAAGATCTATCAACAATCTGCTTTATGAAGATGATGAAACTCTGCTTGCTGAAACTGAGGAGGACCTGAAGTGCTTGCTGCAGAGGGTCAAGGACTGTAGCCTTCAATATGGATTGAGGCTCAATATCAAGAAGACAAAGATTCTCACAACTGGACCAAATGGCAACATCAGAATGGATGGTGAAGAGATTGAGATTGTTCACAGCTTTAGTCGGCTTGGCTCCACAATCAATACTCTTGGCACCAGCAGCCAGGAAATTAAAAGACGTATTGCAATGGGAAAGTCTGCTGTTAGGGACCTCTCAAAGGACTAAAGAGCAATGGTGTCACTCTGGAGACTAAGGTGCATCTGATACAGGCCATGGTCTTTGCAATCACTTGTTAATGCATCAGAGAGTTGAACAATGACTAGGGAGGATAGAAGGAGAATTGATGTCTTTGAGCTTTGGTGTTGAAGAGGAGTATTGAGGGTACCATGGACTGCTAAAAAAACAGATTCATCCTCTGGAGAGGGTTAAACCGGACTGCTTCTTGGAGGCAAGGATTCTGAGACTTCATCTGACATACTTTGGTCATGTTGTAAGGAGGAGAGGGACATCATGCTTGGGAGGGTGGAGGGACGGTGCAAGAGGGAAAGACCGTCTATGAGGTGGATTGATTCAGTGACTGGGGTAATAGGGATGGGTGTGTCAGAGGCAGTGCGGTTGGCACAGGATAGAGCAGGGCTTAGGGCTGTTGTACATAGGGTCACTATGAGTCGCAAATTACTTGACTGCACATAACAACAACAACAATCAATGATCTGTTCTACACCGTCAGCCCTTGGCCTAGTTTTGACTGTTGATAATTGAGTTTTCTCACTATCTATTTCCACAGATTGAGGCAATCTGATTCCTGTGAATTCCACTGGGCAAGATCCATGTGAATGTTCCCTGGTTATAATTTTTTTAAAAGTTATTTGCACTGAAAAAACAATTGTTTAAAATTCCCATCAGTTGATCTCTGCTTCTTTTCTGTTACCAACTACTAGTCTTTATTTTCATCTTTTGCATTCAAGTCACCATTATGATGAAGATGATGATGATGATGATGATGATGGTGTTGATGATGATATTCATGAATGTTTTCATTCAAGTTAGATCAGTTTTGGATGGCCGGATTTAGTAGAAATCCTCAATTTCTTCATCTTTTTCTTTAGTGTTTGGTGCTTATGTTTGAATAATAGCTTCATTGTCAGGTCTCTCTTGTATGCCAGTGAATGTTATCTTGTCTCTGGCTTGTGCTTCCAGATAGGTCTTTAACTATCCTCTGTGGTGATGAATGTGACACCATTCCTCTTCAATTCGGCATCAAGAGACTGTTGTTGCTGTTGTTGATTGCCGTCGAGTTGAGCATGACTCATAGCAATACTATGAACAAAAAGGCCTGAAGGCTTTCTATAACTGTCCACATTTATCAACGTTCATAGAGTTTCCAGAGACATGTTGTTTAGGAAGTGGATGCCACTCCTGCTTCCATCAAGAGCATAGATGATGTAATTTGTTATTTTGAGCCATCAAATCGCCTATGTACAATATCTCTGAACCCTGCCTATCCTGAGCCAGTGTCACTGACTCTGACACATCTACTCCCCTTAACGCCAGTTACTGTGTCGATCTGTCTAATCTGGGGTCTTCTTTTCCTGCACTGTCCCTCCACCTTCCAAGCATGATGTCTTTCTCCAAGTACTAGTCCCTACTGTCTGTGTGCCCAAAGTACATGAGACAGAGTTTCAAAATCCTAGTCTCCAAGGAGCAGTTTG
>NW_006399883.1:6664564-6666144 GCF_000299155.1 Elephantulus edwardii
GAATTTGTTGATAACTTCAATCTCTTCTCTATCATTGTGCTACCAATTGGCCCTAAGGTGAGAATCTTTGTTTCTTGTTGTTGAGCTTCAATCCATATTGAAGACTACAGCCCTTGATCTTCTTCAGCAAGTGCTTCAGGTCCTCCTCAGTTCAGTAAGCAAAGTTGTGTTATCTGCCTAAGACCTCCTCATAAAGCCCAGCCTCATGAGTGATCTGTTCTACATACAGGTTGAAAAGATTTTGAGACAGAATGCATCCCTGACACACTCCTTTCCTGATTTTGAATTATGCAGTGTTTCCTTACTCTGTTCTTAGGAGTGCTTCCTGGTCCAAGCATAAGTTTTACATGAGCAGTTTTCTGGGATTCCCATTCTTCTCAAAGTTAGTCACAATTTGTTGTGACCTACACAGTCAAATGCTTTGCGTAGTTCATGTAATCTTCTAATTTGAAATGGTTGAAATGATTATAGAGTAGAACTGTAGGATTTTCTTGTCTGAAGTCTTTTTAGAAACAAATCACTATATTTGTCTTCTGTGAATTTGCTAGGTGAATAAAATCTCTAATCTTTACGTTCATAGCCAAGTACAAGCCGTTTATACCACTAGAGAGCTTGGGTTTCTCTATGTGACTGTGTATTGTTTAATGGTGAATCAGAACTGACATATAGCTGACCCTGCAGCACATTTTCAGAGGCAGTTAATTGATCAGGAAGAAATTGTCCATCTTTCTCCCATGGAGCAGCTAGTGGATTCGAACCACATACCATTGCGTTGGCAGTGCAATTCCTTACCACTAAGTCACCAGACTTGCCATTAATTAAACCTCAAACTGTCTGCCAACTCTTGGCATTTCCTGAAAAAATTTTCAGATACATTAGATTCTCTATTAATCTCATCTTCTACAGAAATGTCTTCTAGGACCCTCCAATTTGTTCTAGGCTGTACTGTCTGTCCTCTCCACCAGGTATGTGGACTCTAAAGTCCTTTCAAGCATCATTCTGAGAACTCTCCCTGCCTCCTCCATATGGGTGTCTCTGTTTTCTGTCTAACTGCCTTCCTTTTTTTTTGGTTATCATCTCATTTTGGTAGAGCTAGCATTGAGAAAGTTTTACCACCAAAGAGATGTTCCCTGCAGGTTAGCAGCACAAGTCCCTACGCACTACATAACAAGTTGTTTTGCTTTCTGTATGTACTATGCATGTGTGTGGTGGTTAGAATAAGGTATTCTCTTTTGGAGGACAATGACAATTTAAAATTCTCATATCTTTGTCTTGTTTGTTTTCTCAAAGTTCTTCTCTAATATTCATTTTGGAGATTTCTTTCATGTGTCTAATAACCATAACTAATCACTTAGATTATAGAGAGCTAAAATGTTATTGAAAGCTCAGAGAAAAAGTGTGGGTGTGTGAACCCCAAACCTCAGTGCAAAATGATTTTTGTATAATAAATGTACTTAGATTTTCCCTCTTGTTTTAATGTGCTGTTGAGTCACCTGAGACTCATGCCAGCCCTATGCACAATATCTCTGAACCCTGCTCTATCCTGAGCCAATCTCATTGTCTCTGACACACTTCACTAC
>NW_006399883.1:6666694-6724390 GCF_000299155.1 Elephantulus edwardii
TTGTAGAGTGGTGTCCTTGATCTTCTGCAGCAAACACTTCAGGTCATCTTCAGTTTGGACAAGCAAGGTTGTGTCATGCAGGTTGTTGATGAGTATTCCTCCAATTCTGATGCCATTCCCAATGGAATCATCTAAAGTCCTGTCAGGGAGATGAGAGGCTGTGGGACATGTTTCAGGAGCTGCATAGATTGATGCAGCATAGATTGATAGTCTTCTGACCTGTTACACTTTGTTGTTGTTGCTGTTAAGTGTCATCAAATAGAGTACTACTCATAGTGAGTCTGCAAACAACAAATCTGAACCATATCCTATCCTGTGCCATCTTTATCATCTCTGATATACTTGATCTCATTGCTACAGGCACTGTATTACTCCATCTCATTGAAGGTCTTCCTCTCTCCTGCTGACTCTCCACCTATCCAAGCATTATGTCCTTTCCCAAAGAATAGCCCATCTGAACAACATGCTCAAAGTATGTGAGACAAAGCTTCATCATCCGTGCCTCCAAGGAGCATTCTGGCTGCACCCTCTCCAAAACATATCTGTCCTTCTTTCAGTACTCTTTTCCAACACCACAGCTCAAAGGCATCGACCTTATTCATTGTGTAGCTCTCAAATGCTAAGAGGTCCAAAAAAGGCTGTGGCTCGAATCAGGTGCACCCTAGTCCTTAAGCTGACATCATTGCTCTTTGATACTTTAAAGAGGTCTATGAAGGCAGACTTTCCTAGTGCAATGCAACTTTTGATTTCCTGACTACTTGTACCATTAGTGCTGATTATAGATCCAAGCAAGATGAAATAAAAGTTCAGTCTCTTCTCCTTCTATCATGGTGTTGTTTATTGGCCCAGTAGTGAGGATCTTTGTTTTCTTGATGTTAAGATGTAGTTCATATTGTACACATATTGTACTTCATATTGTCACATCCACCTCACTATTGCCCAGTGTTCAAAGTGAGATGGCATCCTGGACATACTGTGTACTGTGCCCTCAGTTCTTGAGGCCAAATGTCAATTATCACTTCTTCACCTGCTTTCATTTATCAAAATGCTATTGTTGCTGCTTTATTTTTCTTTCTCCCAATTCTTGTGGGCTTGCTGCTCTCATTCTTCTTAAAAATGGTTCCTTAACCATGTTTTATTTGGTTTGAGAAAGAAATGAATATATGGAAGTATCTAATGTTCTATTTTTTTTTCTAAAATCTTTTCTTGCTGTTAATAAAAATTAGTTTTGCCATGGATACATCTGTACATAATACGTTGTTCAGAGTCATTTCTTTTTGAGCTATATGGAGAGATTTGGTAAATAGGCTTCTACAATGTCCTTGTTCAGGTCCACATTATGTTGTTACAATTCCTGTCCTTGCATAGGGCTACATAGTTCACCTGCACTACACCATCACAAGGCTGTGTCCTACTTCTTTATCCATTTCCATATGAGCATGTTGGGTTATTTTCTCCTTTGTCATTTTTAGTACATACAACACTATTGTAAAAAGTTCATGAACAAATATCCTTGACCATACAGATGTGTTGACATAGTGACTACAGCAATGGGCTTGAGTGTGTCAGAGTGTGAGGATTGTACAGGATAGGACAGAGTTCAGATTGGTTGTTCATAGTATTGCTGTTAGGCATACTCAACTCGACGGCACCTAACAACAGCAAGAACACACACACACACACACACACAAATATGCTGTTAAGTTGGGACTGACCTATAGCTGACCCCCCTCAGGGGGATTTCAGAGGCAGTAAATTTTATAAGGAAAGATAACCTCTCTTTCTTCTACAGAGCAGATGATGGAATCAAACTGCTGATCTTCTCCCAATGCTCCACACCACATGTAGTATTTTGTCATGTTTTAAGTGAAAATTTACACAATAAATTGGTTGTTATTTTGACAGTTTCTACCAAAATTTGTTTGTTAGATGAGTTATTCACTTTTATGTCTGAATTCTCAGTAATTATGTCTTGGTTGTTTTTCCCCCTGTATTCTATAGTCCTCCTTTCTTCCTGTCTTCTCACTTTCAATTTAATTATTGAACTTTTGGTCTAACACAGATGGGGATTTACTAGGGATATTGTAGGTGATGTTAGATGGATCTTGGCTGAAAGCAGAGAATACCAGAGGAATGTCTATCTGTGTTTCATTGACTATGCAAAGGCATTTGACTGTATAGATCATAACAAACTATGGCTGACTCTGAGAAGAATGGGAATCCTAGAACACTTGATCGTTCTAATGCGAAACTTATACTTGGAAGGGAACACTGCGTGGTTCAAAATTGGGAAGGGCGTACGCCAGGGATGCATCCTATCTCCATACCTTTTCAACCTATGTGCAGAACAGATTATCTGGGAGGCTGGGATCTATGAGGAGAAATGTGGGGTCAAGATTGGTGGACGATTTATCAACAATCTGTTATGCGGATGACACAACCCTGCTTGCTGAAACTGAAGAGGACCTGAAGCGCCTGCTGCAGTGTCAAGAACTGCAGCCTACAATATGGATTGAGGCTCGATGCCAAGAAGACAAAGATTCTCACCACTGGACCAATTGGCAACATCAGGATGGATGGTAAAGAGATTGAGATTGTACACAGCTTTAGTTTGCTTGGCTCCACAGTCAACAGTCTTGGCACCAGCAGCCAGGAAATTAAAAGGCACATTGCAATGGGAAAGTCTGCTGTTAGGGACCTCTCCAAAGTACTGAAGAGCAATGGTGTCTCTCTGGAGACTAAGGTGCATCTGATACAGGCCATGGTCTTCGCAATCACCTGTTATGCATCAGTGAGTTGGACAATGACCAAGGAGGATAGAAGGATAATTGATGCCTTTGAGCTGTGGTGCTGGAGAAGAGTCTTAAGAATACCATGGACTGCTAGGAAAAGAAACAGATTTGTCCTGGAAAGGGTTAAACCAGGTGGCTCCTTGGAGGCAAGGATTCTGAGGCTCCGTCTAACATACTTTGGACATGTTGTAAGGAGGGAGAGGTTCTTGGAGAGGGACATCATGCTTGGGAGGGTGGAGGGACAGCGCAGGAGAGGAAGGCCCTCTATGAGGTGGATTGATTCAGTGACTGGGATAATTGGGATGGGAGTGTCAGAGACGGTGTGATTGGCACAGGACAGAGCGGAGTTTAGGGCTGTTGTACATAGGGTCGCTATAAGTCACAAGCGACTCGACGGCACATAACAGCAACAACAACAACATCATCTCTCTATTAAATTGTATATTTTCTCCCCACCTTCACTCCTCTCACCCTTGGGAATCATAAAAGAATATAAACTTAATATAAACTCTCCTTAGTGTTTTATAATAATCAACTCACACAATATTTGTCCTTTTGGGATTGACTTATTTCACTCAACAAGATGTCCTCTAGAGTCAACCATGATATTAATTGTTCTGTGAATTCTTTCTTATTCTTTAGTGTTTCATAATATTCCACCCTAGGTACGTATTGTAGTTTTATCCATCCATCTACTGACAGGCACTGGCATTACTTCCACGTGTTTGTTATTGTAGAATGCTTTGTTATTTTATGATGAATATGAGAGTGCATATATTTGTTCATGTTGCAGCTTTTATTTCTTTAGGATATACACCTAATAATAAGATTGCTGGATCAAATGGTATTTCTATTTTCAACTTATTAAGAAAGTGTGAAACTGTTACCCTGTTTTACACTTCTACCTGCAGGGTATGAGAGTTGCAGTCTCTCCACTTCCTCACCAGCATGTGTTGTTTATTGTCTTAATCAATTTTACTATTGTTACTGGGGCAAGATGATATTTCCTTGTTATTTTTATTTGCATCTCTCTTATACCTAGTGATTGTGAGCCTTTATTGAGGTGTTTGTTGGACATCTAAATGATTTCTTTGATTTTAAAAAAAGTATTTTTATAGTCTCTTCCCAGTTTTTGATTGGATTGCTTATCTTTTAGTTATCAAGGTGTTAATAGTTTCTATAAAATTTAAAGATTAATCCTTTGTCAGATATGTCATTGTCAAATATTTTCACTCAATCTATAGATTCTCTTTTAGCTATTTTGAAATAGTCTTTTCATACACATATGAATTTAATTTTTAAAAAGGTCCCTAGTTTATCCAGGTGTCTAGTTTATCTTCTGCTGTTGGTACATTCGTTGCTATGTTTGGTAATCTATTTATGCCATAAATTAGGACCCTAACATGAGTTTCTATCTTTTCTAAGATGCTATTTACAGTTTTAACTTTACATTTAGGTATTATATCTGTTTTTAAAATCATTTTTATAGATTATACAGGTATGGATATTTTTCTACAAATAGATATCCAGTTTTGCTGGCTCCATTTGTTAAAGATGCTGTCTTTTATCAAACTTAATGGATTTTAGTTCTTTGCCAAAGATCAACTGCCTGTAGGTGGGTGTAACAGATTGCTTTGAAATCTCATGAGTAATAGCCTTTATTTTGTGTAGCAAGCTGCTATTTCACTAAAGGTGACCTCACAGGAAAGTTTTGAGTCACGATTTTACAATTATTTCAGGATGCTATTCTCAGGGAATTCTCCAGTGTCAACTTGTCCTATAAGTCTGAACTTTAAAATCTGCCTTCTGTTCTGTGTTCTCCCCTTCCCTCTGGGTTAATGGAAGTGTACTCTGCTCAGAATGCTCAATTGTGGAAGCTGGGCACCATCTAGTTATTCTGCTCTCAGATAGATAAGATGTTGTCTTGTACAGGCTATTAGCCCTGTAGGCTAGCTTCTTCTCTGAGACTTTGGTTTCCTTCTTTCTCTTTTGCTTCTAACAAGCAGAGCTGAGTAACTTAGATGATCGTTCACAAGCTTTGAAGACCAGAGATGCTCCTAAGATGAAGACCATGAACTTTGTGGTGTCAATGTACTGAGTTGCCCTATGTGAAGTATCTTTAAGCCAAGAAAACCATCCTAGAAAGGTGTTTGGTTATGGAACTATGTTTGATATGAATATATATATATATGCATGCACACACATATCTGTATGCATTTGCACACATGGATGCTTCACTCTGTACAGATGTATGTACCTACCCTACACATATGTCTATATACCTGTATATGTGACCATATACTTACATATTTTTTTATTGTTATTTTTCATGAACATCTCTTCCCTTGTTTTGGATGCAGACATAGAAGACTATTGCTGACCTACGTGTCTAGAAGGGCAAACTTGTTTTTAGATTTACAATTGAATAAGCCAATGCCAAACTGTTTTCCCAAACAGTTGTATTCTGCTTTCCCAATACAATCATATATTACAAACACTTCATTGAGTCATTAGAAAAGCCATATTTTATAATGAACACATGAAAAATAATATTACTACCTGCAATGATACACATCTTATTCTGGGCTGTTGTCATATGCCTAATCACATATTCTGTTTGGATAGTTCTTTCCTTCATCTGTTCTAATGCAATGGTCATTACACACTCTTATCCTAGTCTCCTCCTAACCCTCCACGGCAGAGCTGCTTTATAACAATGGTGCTGTGCAGTATTTGTCCTTTTGTGACTGAGATATTTCACTCAGCATGATGTGCTCCAGTGTCCCCCTCGTTGCGAGTCCATTGTTTTTCAGTGCTGTGTACTATTCCATTGTATTAATATACCATAGTTTTTCTATCCATTCATTTTTTTTGATGGGTATTTTGGTTGCTTCCATCTCATTGCAAAAAGGACTGTGGGAGGGAGGAGCTAGGTAATAGTGCAACAATGAATGAATGTTTTTTTAAAAAGTGAACTGGGTGAGGGGAAGGAGAGGGAGAAGGAGTTAAACGTGCAACAATGATAAATAAAAATCTAGTTTCTCTGTAAAAGTTCATTAAAATCACAATTAAAATAAAATTTTATTTAAAAAAAGATTACTATCGTTTACATTTTTCTTTTTATGATGTTACCTCTGTATTTTTTTATACTGAGTTCTGTCTATATATCATGGCCTTTCCTTAGAATTTCTAAAAGGAGACTTGTTAGTTCAGATGGCATAAGTATTCTATGGCTCTTGATCCACATTATGTAAAGGTTTTGTCAAATCAGGTATGGAGTGTTGCGTGAACAGGGCCCCCAGCCCATCCCTTGCCTGTCTCATTGAATATATAGCTACTACTCCAAAATCTGCTGTACTTTTTTATAGAACCGAATATCAATTTTATCCATTTTTAAAACTCTTTTTAATTTGATATGCTAAGAAAGGAATTCTGTGAATTTTTATTTTCTATTTTTGTTATCAGTGAGAGTGAACTCACAGTTGGGCCACATATCCATTTTCCTGATATTTAGAATATCATTACAAAACCAAAGAAAATATAGTAGCCACTTACCTTTTTTTACCCTCACTTATGGTATAAAATTAAAATGTGACTTTTTTTCTGCAGATTTTTCCAGTACTCGTTACTAAGGGGATGCGTGGAGCAGAAACTGGGATTTTTTTCAGTTTCCAGTCAACTTTCTTACATATTTTGTGTCCTTGGACTTTGGGATCAGTCTGATCTGGGCTGACAGCCAGTGTGCACGAGCGCTCTGTGGTGTAAGCAAAGCCTCACTGCTAGGTGGCCCTCACCTGTCAAAGCAGGGTCACCGCATCTTCTTCCTGGCAGGTGGAGAAGTACTTCATGTTATGCAAATCCAGCGCTCTGCATATTTCACTATTCTGAGTTGCTGTCATTGCTGTTGTTTGCCCGGGATAGATAAAGGCATTTCTTTCAAGATGCCAGGTAACAGTGATCTATCTATTTGTTGTTGTTCCAGGCTACGCTGTCACTGCAATGACCCTTCTTTAGATGACCCCATTCCTCAGGAATATGCCCTCTTCCTCTGTCCCACGGGGCCCCTGCTGGAAAAACTACAGGAATTCTGGAGAGAGAGCAAGAACCAGTGTGCCAGGAACAGAGCTCATGAGATCTTCCCTCACATCACACTTTGTGAGTTCTTCACGGTGAGTCACACTTTGATGCTTATTAACAGAGAAGCTTAAGTCTTTTTTTCCCCTGTGATGATGACAGGATGAAATAGAGTGACATATAGTTTATTTACATGAGGTTTCAGAACTATAGCATTAGATGGTCTCAGTGTATGGGATACCTTTTCCGTTTCTCCTCTTCTTCATTTGGTCAACTCCTATTCATCCTTCAGGACCCAAGCCATTTATCCTGTCTCTTCCTGTGTTTCCAAGTTCTCGAGGAAGGAGGAATTAATTGCCTTTTGTGCATCTTTTTGTTCTCATGTGTGATTGTAATGTGTCTGCTACAGCTCTCCACCTCTCACTAAGAGTCCCTCAAGGGAAGGGGATACTTTTTTCATCTTTGTATTCCCAGAGATAAGCACAGTACCTAAAGCTACAGGTGCTTCATTAATGTACAAGGGATGAATGAAATAGTGGCCAGATATAAATGTAAGACTTTTCCATGACTGAGTGAACAACTTTCTGATGTAGAAAAGGAACAATACAGACAGTCTTTAACAGGGTCCTGAAGAGGTGAGAAGGGCCTGAAGACTGCTCAGAGAGAAAGGAGGTATGAGGAGGAGAGAAGGAGGGACAGAAAGCCATTTCCTCTGGCCCCAACCTGAAGAATCTGCAGAAGGGCACATCCAGTTTCTATCATCCTGTTTCTATGCAAGCGTCTGCTTTTTCTACTCACTCCAAAGAGTCCCACCAGGGCCCAAGGAAACCCTGAGTATCAGCGTCCACTGCACTGGGTGGAAAGGGGCAGGCTCACCTCTGCAGGGGAAGGGTCTGTAGGATGCTCCTGGAGAAGAGTCTGTGACGTGAGTGATTCCCTCCAGGTTGCCCTGAGTCTGGAGATTCCCAAGACATAGACCCTTCAGTTCTAAACCTTAGGAAGTTCCAGGCAAACCAGATCGTGTAATCATTGTGCTTTGACATTCTGGGGATCTGTCATCATCAGGCTTCTTTCTGACAGGTCCTCAGGGGCTCATCGGAAAACTGAAAGACAGCCAAAGCCAGAAGGTGAAAAGCAAGCTTAGAGATCAGACACACTCTGTCCTGGTGGTGACAGAGCAGGCAGACACTGGCCTTCTAGTTCCTTTTTTTTCCATTCTGTGGAGGTATATGCTCACACAGACTCTCACAGAGACAGAAATACATACCAGGACGCACATGCTTATACACTTGCATGAACAGAGATACATGAAACACAATACACACTTGTGCAAATACACACATCGGTATAGAGGTGCACACTGGGTTCACAAACAGTTATATAGAGACACATGCTCACACACACACATCTCTCACTTCCCTTCTCTTGTGGTAACCATCTCCCCCATCCTACCTCCTGCCTTGAATCTTAGTTAGCTGAGGGCCCCTTTCTGAGGAAACTATGTAACAGAAATTCGCTTGATGTCTCTGATGTTGTAAAATGAAAATGTCAGCCACCACGCAGTCATGTCGATTACACCTACAGACATAATATTATTCTGCTTGCAAATGACACATTGGAGACCAAAAATACAATGAGAATGGATTCCTGCATGCACTCCGTCACGCGGTGGCTGTGTGTTGAGCACCAGCTATGCACGTGCATTTCCCTAGACCCCTGGGGATTGAAAGACAGGACTGCCTGGGAAACACAGTGAGTTTCTGGTCTAGAAGGGAACAGACTGTATGTTAAGAGCTATCCTGTGGCTTGATGTTTCTAAGCAGGGAAATTTGGAGGAAAAACAGATGGCTGGGAAGAGAAGGCTGGGCCTGCTTCCTGATGATGCTTATGTTTTCACAGGGAGTTGAGAAAGATCTTCTAGTGCACGAGTGGCCTAACTGGGTGCCCACCTGGCTAGAGGCAGGGTGTGAGTGGAGGAGGGGGGATCAGGAGGGTGAGGCTTGTCCTTGGGCCTAAGAGGTCTGGCTGAGCACATTAGACTGAACTCTCAGATGAGCAGGAGTGCTCCTGCTGCTTCCGGGTGACGGTGGCATGATGAGGACCTCCTTAGAAGAGGACAAAGCAGAGTATTTGAGTACATTTAGGGGACCACAGGCCTAGTCTGTGCTGGTCCAAGGTCCTCCAAGAACAGACAGGAAGGCAGAAGGACAGGTGTAGAACTCTGAATGAAACCAGTGATGGGTAAAAGAGGAGAAAGACAAAGGCAGGGAGAGCTCATGGCAACGTGGCTCTGGTAGCCAGGAGGGGAGACAAGAGGAAAGCAGGCAGGAGGAGGAGTCCCAGCCTGCAGCACTGCTGGGAGAACACTCTGGCTGTGTGTTCTTCAGTGTTGTGAAGTGTCATTGAGTCAAGTGTGACTCACAGTGACCCTCTGAACAGATCTGAACCCTGTCCTATCCTGGGCTCTCACAATCACTGATACACTCAAGCCCGTTGCTGCAGTCACTGTGTCAGTCCACCTGGTTGAAGGTCTTCCTCTCCTTTGCCAGCTCTCCCCTTTTCCAAGCATGATATCCCTCTCCAAGGAATAGCATTTCCTAGCAACATACCCAAAACATGTGAGATGAAGCTTCATCATTTTTGCCTCCTTGAAGCACTCTGGCTGCACTTTCTCCAAACATATCTGTTTGTTCTTTTAGCAGCGTGTGGGGTCTTCATTACTCTTCTCCAACACCACAGCTCAAAGGCATCAATTCCTCTTATCAGTGAAGCAGCACTTCAGCTGTGGATTCTCCTCCCCTGTGTGAGGTGGACCTACACTCCTCATTGTGGATTCTGGGAAGGGCACTTTGATTATGGTCCAAGTATTTGCTAGAAGCTTCTAGAAAGTGAATAATGACACTCTGAGTTGATCATAGGCTGGAAGAAAAAAGAAGGGGGTTAACTCAAAATGTAAGGCAGAAAGAATCAACAAGACTGGGATGGAGAAGATAGAAACTGGTGGTAGGATTTCCAGCCTGGGTACTTTCTACTCAGGAAATAATTTTACCTAAGTTGTCTAAATAACTGAGCACACAAGAACAGAAACACCCAAAACACACCCAAAAACTAGATCCAGCTCTTAGTGTTCCACTCATCTGTCACCGTGTGAAACCATGATGACTTGCATACTGCTGGACGGCAGAAGCTGCATCACCCACATTGCAAATACCAGCAGGGATCACCCATGGTGGACAAGTGTCACCAAAGCTTCCAGACTATGACAGACTAGGATAAAAAGGTCTAGGGATCTACTTCTGGTAATTACTCAGTGAGAATCCTGTGGATCCCAGCACAATATTATCCAACCTAGAAATGGAAGCTGAGCTCCCTACGTTGGTAACTCATCTTAAAATGGACAGTGGACTCACCAGTGGACTGGAGCCTGCCAGCCACGGTGAGGCTGGCGAGGAACAGGCAACGTTTGTGCCTGGAGTTGCCAGGTCAGAGCTGACTCAACAGCCGGGGATATCAATATTAGATACCCCCATGGAGATAATGAAAGCATTCTGAGCAGAAAAGAATTTCACTTTGCTTCCTCTAAAATTTTTATTTGTTAATAGGTGATTTTTTTTCCCCACCAAGAGATAAGAGAGCATGTTCTCTGTCTTTCATTAGTGCGAAGACCAGAAAGTGGAAGGCCTGTATGAGGCGCTAAAGAGAGCAGGGGACCACATCCTGGGCTCCTTCCCCTCCGCCATCCCACTGGCTCTCCACTCCTCCATCAGCTACCTCGGCTTCTTCATCAATGACAGCCCTGCAGATGTCATCCGGGAATTCGCCATGGCTTTTGCCACAGAAGCGTCCATGTTAGCAGGTAGACAGTCCCAATTAAGGTACTCTCACGGACCAGCTGATGCATAGTGAATCTCAATCAACTTTGGGGTGACTCTTAAACAACTTCAATGCAGCAGGCCAAGGCCAGGAAGCAAAGGCTGCTCTTTAATGCAACTGGGGTTGAACTGCTGGTCACGGCTCACTCTTCATCTTGCTACTGAGACATGCCTTTCTCTGAGGCTGAGCAAGGCAATGTTAACACCCTCAATGAGCCACCTCAAGTGAGCCATCTCTTCCAAAATAGAAAACTTCTGAGATCTAACAGCATATTTTCTTTAAGGTTTTTTAGTTTTTTGTTTTGTTTTGTTGTTGTTGCTTTTTCTGATAGCCTCTTTTGTGTTGATGTGGTTTTCAAAATGCTTAGCTATATTCCAGCTGCCTGGGAAACTGTCACTGGGAGCTCACTCCCACATCCAGGCTGAGAGTTTATGTGACTACACAGATGGTGGTAGACATTGAGTGTGGGTATACTCAGAGGTTTTAGGGCCTTCTTCAGCCCCACACCCAATGAATACTTCTCCCCATAAGGTCAGCACTGTGAGTAGACTGCAGCTCTTAGGTTGATTTTGGGTCCCTGGATTGCACAAACCGTTTATGTGTTCAACCATTCACCAAAAGGTTGGAGGTTCAATTCCTCCCAGAATTGCCTTGAAACAAAGTCCTGGCAATCTACTCCCAAAAAATCAGTCTCTAGAAACCCTAAGGAGCAGAGATCTACTCTGATGTACGTGGAGCTCCCATGGTTTGGAATAAAATCAAAGACCACTGGTTGTCTTCAAGTTGATTTCATTTGAGGGAGATGTGAACTTGGTCTTTTACTGTTGGTTTTTTGGGAGAAAGACAATCTAGACTCATTCTGAGAATCCACAGAAATCCTTTTCTCCAAACAACAGCCTTGGGCCAGAAGCCAAGGCTAAAGTTTGGTTTAGTGGACAGAATTCAGGACTTGGTGTAGATGATCTGGATTTGACTTTGGTTTGGTCTCGTACCCTCCTGCCCCTGTTGGTTATTATTGGCCCATTTTAAAGATGGAGAGAATGAAGCTGTGAAGGACAAAGGTCACCTAAATCAGACAGTGGTAGAAATGGATCTGAGCCTGATTTAGTCTTGGTCCATGCTGCCAGGATTTCATACTGACTAGCTGTGCTTCCTGGGAGAGCTGGTTTTAATCTTGAGGCATCTCTGCTTTGCCCATCTGCCCCCATGCTTTGTGCCCTTGGGCTGATCCTGAGATGTAAGGATAGGCCTGCCCCCAGTGACAGTGGGGACACGCAGCACTGGCCCTCTGATCATGCTAGCTTTCCCCAGTAATACATCTATAGGGGAACAGAGCCAGATATCGAAGATCAAATCTGTTCAAAAGTCAACATGACTCAGTCACTAGTCCGATGGCAGCTGCTGCGGGTCTTTCCCAGGCCGTGCTGACTCAGGTGGGGAGCCTGGTCCACCCACTCTGCTAGGAGACCTAAGGAAAGGGATTTCCCACCACCTACACTGTCTTGGGCTCCACGTGGCTTCCCACCCTCACCCCATTGAGCACTTCAGCACCTGCCTGGAGGCCTTGACTTGCTCTAAAACTGTGAAAAATCTGAGACCTTTGTGGGCACTGGACAAGCCTAGCTGGCCCGATGGCATGCTTGTGCCACCCTGGCAATTGCTAAGAGCAGACGAATTTTTTTCTGTTAGTCTGTCCTGTGGGTACCTTACCTAGGGCGAGGTGACAGGGAGCGAGGACTGATTTGAGACACTAATAGGCTCCTTTGCCTCAGCAGTCCCAGCAGGCGGTGGTCAGTATCGGTGTGTCACTGCTGGAAACCAAGATTGATTCAGGTCAAGGTGCTCACCCAAGTGACTCAGTCAAACTGGGCAGAACCAGGTTTGGAGCCAGGTCTACTCGATACCAAAGCCTGCACTTTGGTGGTTTCCGTGAAAACACCGCCTCCCAGAACACAGACTACTTTGTGTCTGGCTGAAATCAGACCTTGCTGCTTAGGTGATGCTTGGACCCTGCCCAGTGCTCCCAAAGCCCAGGAAAGGGTGGGGGGCTGCTGAGGAGATGAGGGCAGAGGCCACACAGAAAGACAGGCTCAACTACTCACCAGAGTGAGTCAAATCTTAGAGACACTTGACCTGCAGCGTCCAGTTGCTTTTGGAGTTTTCTGCCTAAAACGTAACTCTGAAAAAAATACCTTTGAATTGGAACTTGAGCCTGTGGCTCCAGGCTGCTGAGCAGTTTCCACAGCTCAGAGAATGGTGGAAAAGCTGTTTAGTTGGCTGACCGGTGAAGCAAAGGGGAGTTTTTATCTTTTTACTTGATATAGTGTAATAATTTCTCTGGGCAAATAACTTGCAAATTGGTGGCTCTCCCAGAGCCTCAACCCGCATATCTACTCATTCCTCTTCCCTTCTTTCTTGTAAAGTTAGCAAAACTTACATCATCTCTTTTTATAAGGTGGGAGTCTCTGAATGACACAGTTAAAGCCCGCAGGTGCTTGCTTAAAGGTTGGAAGTTCCAGTCCACCCTAAAGTGCCTTGGAGGAAAGGCCTGGTTACCTATTTTTGGAAAAAAAATCAGCCATTGGAACTCCATAAGCACAGTCCTACCATGACAGACATTAAATCACTGTGTTAGATCAACTAGATGGAAACTGGTTATACAGACATACACCTGCCTCCGGAGGGGTCGCTATTTCCTCTTCTTTCCTACTTCCTTAAATCTACAGGCCTTTAACTACTCTTTCTATGAGGTGAACTCTCTGAAGGAGACCACCAAGTCCAGGACCAAGTGCTTGCTCTAGTCCACAAAGTGCAACGCAGGAGAAGGAGGGTGGGCAGAGGCTGAGGCTCCAGTAGAAAATGCTGTGTCTGTCATGGATCCTTGATGGGCAGCAAAGCAGTTTAGGTTAAGGTGCCTGGCCTCCTTGTGTTTCCTGATCTAACAGACTGCACAGTGAAACCCTGTACCAAGCAGCTCCACCTGACGCTGGCCCACAAGTTCTACCCCCACCACCAGAGGTCGCTGGAGCAACTAGCCAGAGCCATCCCCCCAAGCCCCGACTGCCAATGGACAGCAGCGCTGTACTCCCGAGACATGCGCTTTGTACACTACCACGTGAGTGCTGGGGCGGGCCTCGAACCAAGCACCCTGGGGCTGGGCCATTGGACCAGATCCTCTCCACAGAAAACCACGTTAAAGACCCTCACCTGCAGAGTCCTCATCCCCAGGGACTCTCTGCTGGTGTGTGTTTATAGCAGAGAGACTTTCTCTTCCTCCTCTAAAATAACTTACTTGTGAAATTTGGAGCAAGTCTTGCTTTACATGAAGGTCCCTGGGTGATGCAAACAGCTTGTAATTAGTTACTAAGCTGAAAGTGGATAGTTTGAAGCCACCCAAAAGTTTTTATTGTTTTAAAATCTACCAAGTGTATTGTTAAATCTACCAAAAGTGTTCGATGTTGTATTTTGTTACATTCCACATTATATATTATTAGCAAAGACTTGGACCTTGTGATGGAGGTTATAGACCATAACAAGCAATCCTGAGAGCAAGAGGCAAGATGTAAGAAACCTTGAGGTACTGTCATGGGGACCTTAACACTGTAATTCAGTGGTAGGGCTCTTACTCTGCATGTGGGAGACCTAGGTTCAAATCCCAGCCCATGTACTTCCGTGCACTGCCACTGCCAATAGAGACTTGGGTGTTACTATGATATGGATTTCAGTGCATTTCCAGACTAAAAGAGACTAAGAAGAAAGGCCTGGTATGATATTTTCCAAGATGTTCAGTGAATACATTACAGAGCACAACAGTCCAGTCCACACAAACAGCATTTCACTTCTGCATGCAGCTTCCAGCAAGCAGCAAATCCTTGCTGTCATTTCCCAGCATAAATCTTTGCTTGTGGTATGAAAACCATTTGTGTGCTTTTTTCTAGACCTTGAAGGTACTATTCCAGTATAAGCCTCAGAACATGGACGAGCTGATGCTCAGCCCTGGCGAGTACATCTTTGTGGACCCCACTCAGCAGGAGGAAGCCAGCGAAGGGTGGGTGATTGGCATCTCCCAGCGAACAGGCTGCCGGGGCTTCCTACCCGAGAACTACACAGAGCGCGCCAGTGAGGCTGACACATGGGTGAAGCACAGGTGAGTGTTACCTGCAGCGGCGGCCATGCTCCTCTCTGAGTGTCCATCTGAAACAGAGATTGAACGTTTTGTGTGCTTTTTGACTGTTCCGTCACTGGTAAAACTTGTACCATCCTTGATGGCAAAAATCATCTCTGCAGGTTTATTTCCAAATGTGTATCTCATGTGAGTTTCTGCTAATACATTCAGAAAACAAATTATTCCATATTATTGTGGCAAGAAGCTGTACTGCAATCCCACAGACACGCAGTTAGAACTCACCCGCTGTTCCATGGGAGAAGGACGGGCAGTCTCCTCCCGTGCAATTAACCGCCTCTGAAAATCCTCCAGAGGGTCAGCTATGGGTCGGTTCTGACTCGATGATACACAACAACAACAATATTCCCAGCTAATAATCTCAAGAAGATTTCAAAATATCACTTTATTAACATAAGGAGCCCTGATTGCATAGTGTGTTGTGTGTTGAGGTGCTGACATTGTCAGTTCGAACCTGCCAGGTACTCTGTGGAAGAAAGTTGGGCCGTTTCCCCCCATAGAGTTTTACAGCCTTGTAAATCCATGGGAGGTTTGCCTTGGGTCAGACTCACAACAGGGGCAGTGAGTATTACGAACATAAATTATGGTGGTGCATTCTAAGTTTAAGTTTACTTATTCAACATTAGCATGATCAGTATATAAAATGCAAGATACTAAGGCATGTGTATTGATTATCTTTTGCTATGTAACAAAATTACCACAAACTTAGCAGCTGGAACAAAATTCATTTATTATCTCATAGTTACTATTGGTCAGGAGTCCAGACAAAGCTGCACCCTCTTCCTAGGGTCTCAAAGAGCTGTAGTCGCGTGTCAGCTGGGCTGTAATCTCGTCATTAGAGGAGGCGCATTCCTCTTCCCATCTCCCTGGGTTGTTGGCAGCCTTTATTTCCCGGGAACAGTAAATTCGTGGTGGTGTACTTCTTCACAGTCAACTATGAGGTATGTGGCTTCACAAATACAGATCTACCAGTTCACTGTCACCATCCCAGCCTTTGGGGATGACATTCCTGGGACTATATTCCTTGTAGAGACCTGCCTTCCTTTGGGATTAGTAAATATTAGCAAGCATTTCAACAGAAGGAGAGACCACTTAATAGAGGAATAGACTCTGTGAGCATCTGGTGGGTCCACCCTCCTGGAGAGAGGGCTGAGACACTCTGACAAACTGTTAGGGTGGTTATGTGCCAGGGTCTTGGAGCCACGAACTAACTCTTAAACTCAGTTGTCCGAGATGTCTGTTAAAACCAAAACTGTAGTTTACCAAAAATTTAACACCTTAAATCTGAAAATAATCACTGAAAATTTCTATACATCATTATTTTGTTAAGGAGTGGATGTGTGGTCAGATATATGAAGACTAGCTGACCTGTGGTTGTTGTCGTTGCTGTTGTGTACCATCAAGTTGGAACCGACGCATAGCTGATCCTCTGGTGGGTTTCAGAGGCAGTTAATCACTTTGGAGGCGATTATCCATTCTTCCACTGAGCACCTGGTGGATTTGAACCTCATGCCTTTGGACTGCAGCATAGCTTCTTGCCAGGAGGCCACCAGAAAATTATGGGGATGCTTAATAAATACCTCGTAGGAGCCTCAGTCAGTAATGTGGTGGCTAAAGACTTCGGATGCTAACTTAAAGGTGAGAAGTTCAAACCTACCACCTACTGTGCAGGGGAAAGATGAAGCCTCTAGTTCCATAAGCTTTACAGCCGGACAAGCCCTGGGGGCTCAGCTCTGCTCTGCCCTCAGGGTCACCAGGAGCAGGAATGGATTCCATGGCCGTGGGGGTTTATGATCTTGGAATATCAGTCTCAGTACTCACACCTGGCGCACACACAAAGGAGCCAGTAAAGCTGCAGCATTGCAGTGACATATGCAGGGAGCCCAACAATGGGTCCCCTTCCCTTCTATGTAGTCCAGAGCACATATCCTGTGATGAGCTTACACTTATGATGCTCATTGTTATTCTTATTGCTAGCTGCCTGGGGAACATGACAACCAAATACACAACAGATAACCTTGCAATCCCCACAGCTGGCTGGGCTTTTTTGTTGTTGTTTTTTGTTTGTTTTTTGTTTTTGTTTTTGTTTTTTGTCAGACCTTTCTTCTTAGTCCATCTTTGTCTGGAGCTTCTTTGAAACCTGTTCAACGTCATAGCAACATACAAGCCCTCCCAGGAAGATGAGTGGTGGCCTCACATAAGGTGCATTGGCTAAAGCATTGCCTCAGGAAAGTTGAGAATTCTGCCATTGTAAACACCACCAGTGTCTCTATGACCCTCTGAAAATATATTTATTTTATACTGATTTATTTACAAAGTTCAAATACATTGTTTTTCCCTCTGGATCTTTCCCATTTCCTTCGCCTCCCCTCCATCAAATTGTGTGACCCTATGATTAACCCCCCTCTATCCTCACCCTCTGCTTGCACCCTCCTTCCCCCTTGGATCCTCATACTCATTCTACAATAATGGTTTTATACAGTATTTGTCCTGATGAGGCAGAGTTAGTTCACTCAGCATAATGCCCTCCAAGTTAGGTAGTAATATACAAAAATCATTGCTCCTATATGTTGTGTGGTATTCTATTGGGTGAATGTACAACTTCTCAATCCATTTGGTTTTGGTTGGACATCTGGGCTGTTGCCATGATTTTGTGATAGTGAATAAGGTGGCTATGAACATTGGTGTACAAGTTTCTGTTTGAACCTCAGCTCTCATTTTCTCAGGATATATTCAAAGCTGTAAAATAGCTAGGTCATTTGGAATGTCTATATTCAGCTTTTTGAGGAAGTGCCAAACTGCCTTCCAGAGTAGTTGTACCATTTTACAATCCCATCAACAATGTGAACAGAGTTCCTATCTCAATACATCCTCTCCAACATTTATTACTTGCTGTCCTGTTAAACTTTGCCACTGCTACTGGAGTGAGATGGTATCTCATTGTAGTTTTGATTTGCATTTCTCTTATTGCCATTGATTTTGAGCATATCTTCATGTGTCTGTTTGCCATTGGAATATCTTCCTCTGTGAAAATTCTTTCCATGTCTTTTGTCCATTTTGTAATTGAGTTATCAGACTTTTTCTTGTGGAGGCCCAGGAGTATTCTGGAAACTTCTGTTATGAGACTCTTGTCCGAGATGGTATTGCCAAATGTTTTTTCCCAGTCAATAGGTTTTCTTTTCACTCTGTTGGAAAAGTTTTTGATGCACACAGGGATTTAATCTTTAGAAGATCCCATTCATCAATTTTATCTTTTTTCAGATTGTGCATATCTGGCTGTATTTGACAGTCTCTTTATACCATAGTCTAGGCTTTCTATGAACTTATGGTGTTGGGCTTTACTCCCAGATCTCTGATCCACCTGGAGTTGATCTTTGTGTACGGTGTGAGATGTGGATCCTGTTTCAGCTTCTGCAGGTAGCAGTCCAGTTTTTCCAGCACCATATGTTGAAGAGGTTGTCATTTCCCCATTTGATAGGTTTTATTTCCTTGTCGGATATCAGTTTTCCATAGATAGATGGGTCTATTTCTGGGTTCTCAATTCTGTCCAATTGGTCTATGTGCCTGTCATTGTACCAGTATACCATGCTGTTTTGGTTACTACTGCTGTATTTGTTTTGAGATCAGGGAGTGCTATGCCTCCCACTTCATTTTTGTTTCTCAGAAGTGTTTTGCTTATTCAGGGTCTTTTTTCTCTCCAAAAAGTTGACAATTTCCCTTTTGCTCTCCTTGAAAAATGAATTTGGTATCTGGATTGTGATTGCATTGAACATGTAGATTGCTTTTGGTAAGAGTGTCATTTTCACAATATTGAGTCTTCCTAATCATGAACAAGGGCACATTTTCCCATTTCTTCAGGTCTTTTATTGTGTTTTGCAGAAATGTTCTGTAGTTTTCTTTCTATAGGTCTTTTGTATTTCTAGTTAGGTTCACTCCCAAGTATCTCAATTTGTGGTTGGCTATTGTAAATGGTATTGCTTTCTTGGTTTCCTTCTCTGAGTTCTCTATGACCGTTTTTGTTATTTTGTTAGGATTCTTCAAGTCAACTACAACTCATGGTAACCCTGATAGGGAATCTTCCCTCTTTTTTGCCATCCTTATAATCTCCACTATGCTCATTGTTGCAGTCATTGTGGGGATCTATCTCACTGAGGATTTCCCTCTCCTTCTCTGATCTTCTACTTTGCTATACATGGGGTTTTGCCTCTTAACAACATCTCCAAAGTATGTGAGATAAAGTTTCACTATCTTTACCTCCTAAAGAGTACCATAGTTGCACTTCCTCAGAGACAGATTTGCTTGTTCTTGTAACAGTCGATAGGATTTTCAATTCTCTGCCAACACCACAAGTTAAAGGTGTCAATTCTTCTTCAGTCTTCCTTATTAACTGTTCAACTTTCAGATGCTTATAAAACAATGGAAAAGGCAAAGACTTGGATCACATATGTCTTAGTCTAACTGACATCTTTGCTCTTTAGCACTTTAAAGAGGTCCTTGACAGTAGACTTTCCCAATGCAATACAGCCTTTGATTTGCTACCTCCATGGGTCCTGATTTTGAATCCAAGTAAAATAAAATCATTAACAACTTGAGTCTTTTCTCCACCTATCATGATGTTTGTTGTTTATTGATCCTTTTCTGAATATTTTTATTTTCTCAATGTTGAGATATAATTCATATTGAAAGCTGTAGCCTTTTATCTTTTATGGTAAATCCTATAATTCTTGTTACTTGAAAATTAATAGAGTCATCACACATCACCAATACAACTACTTCAGCCTTCCTTTGTGCCATCTATTTTTGAGACTCCACAACATAGCAACAAAATACACTACAAAGTTTGTCAGTGGAGGCTCTGGTGATCTAGCGGTAAGGAGTTGGGCTGCCAACCCAAAGGCACTAACTCCTCTGAGGGAGAAAGATGGACAATCTCTTATGAGTTTTACTACCTCTGAAAAAACCCATTGGAAGATCAACTATGCGTCAGTTCCTGCTTGACAATATATGTTTATTTATTACTTTAAGAGAAAAGATTAGATTTTATTTGGAAAATGTCCAGTAATAAATCCAAATAGCTTTTAATTCTTCATATCAGAGAATGCATGTAGCATAGTACAGAACAAAGAACAGAAGATGCACAGATTCTAGAGAGCAAGATTAGCATTTTCCAGCCAAGATGAGACATTTAATGCTTAGGTCTTATGAGTCAAACGGCTTTTCACATACCCACAGCGAATTGACCTCAGGTAATGCAGACTTACACAATAATTATGCTGTCCCCAAACCCACAGACTGCAGTTATGTCCCTTTGAAAAGCCAAAGAGAATTTAAATGTGCACATTTCTATGGTGTAAATTAACCATTAACTCTTAAGCTACTGAGAAAAAAAACTATTAAAATGCTTGCATGCTTTCCTTTCTCCTCTCGTCATTGCTGTTCTTACTGTCGTCTTGATTATATTTAACTTGAAAGACTAGCAGGAAATAAAAATTCAATTTGCTCTCTGACTTTAAACTTCACAGATGGTATTTATAGATAAGAAGACCTTACTGTCTGCATAGTGAGCCACAGATAGGATGCTGGTACCCCTGCCTTGCCCTCAGGAAGAGGAAACCAAACAACATTTCCTGTGTTAATATAAGACTCAGTGAATTGTGTCTCCACGACTTAGAACATGTTCATTTGAATAGGAAAATATCAATTGCTCCAGTAGAAATATTTGGTCTCCAGCAACAAAAGAATGCAACCCATATCTACTGGCATCTTACATGATAGAAAAATATGGGCAAAGAAAACCTATTTGTTATGTTTTTGTTAGCTGACATCAAGCCGGTTCTGAATCAGAGTGGCACAATCTATGGCAGGACAAATCATCGCCCCATGCTGTGCCATCTTTGTGACTGCTTGCATGCTCTGATCCATGGTTGTGCTCAGTGCCTTTCCTCCTAGGGAGCTCATCATCTGGCGCCATATAGGACTATAACACTTCATCGTCATCCATACAGTTTTCTTTGCCTGATTTTCTGAAGTAGATCTCCAAGCCTTTCTTCCTGGTCTAGTCTGAAAGGTCCCGCTAAAATCTGTCAACAATAGATGACCTTGTTGGCATTTGAAATACCATTGGCCTAGCTTCTGGCATCATACCCACACATAAGCCACCTTATTAAAGCACAATGACAGGCAAGTGATAACTATTGTTTTATGCTGTTGTTTTAGGGGCACTGGGTTGGCTCTAACTCATCGTGACCCTATGTATAACAAAACACAACCCTGGACACAATGTAGGACACAACATTTCACCATCTTTGGCTTTAAGGAAAACTATGGCTGTACTTCCTCCAGCATAGATTTCTTTGGTCCTTTGACGATTCATGGTATATTCAATACTCTTCACCAAACTGTAACTTAGAAAATAAATAAACAAACAAAAAACCCCTACTGTCTTTCCGTCTTCCTTATTTATTGTCTCTAGTCTTTAGGGATTCACAGAGCAATATTTAGGAAAAGCAATAATGAGATAAAAAGGGAAGTTATAACTTGCCAAAAATTTAAGATCTTTTAAGAAATGTGTTGGTTAAACCAAAACACCATGTGGACAGTGAATGGTCAAGTACACACATTGCAGGGTTAAGGCAGGGCCCTGAGCTATGTGTGGCTGAGATACAGGAGAAAGGATATGCTTCTAACAGAACTTGTTATGGCCCAGGATGCAGGTCTGTGGAGCTGTTGTTGGTTTTATAAGAATATGGGAACTAAAGGACTCTACATGAGAACTATAAACATTTACAAATAAGCTGCACATATAAAAAGTTGTCATGTTTATGATTGAGAAAGATGAATGATGGGAATGCATTGATTCCCTAAGCTTAAAGCAATTCTAAGCAGAATCCCAATGGGATCAATTGTTGGAACATCACAGAATGAATATAAAATTTATCTGGAAGAATGAACAAGAGAAAAGAGCAGATAAATGATAGGAAATAAAAATAATGAGATATGACGACTTAACCTGCCAGATATATAATATGAGCCTGGCTTGAGGGAGGAAAAAACCCAGATTAGTGGACTAGATAATAGGAGCAGAGTTGGCTAATGAGAAATTCTTATCTGATGAAAGAAGTATCAGAAACAGGGAAAGACATGACTATAAAATAAATGATGCTTTATATTAATTTCTATTAATATCATAATTTGAAAATTCTTCAAAAATTCAAGAAATAAATAGAAGAAAACAATCTAAAAACAGAAAGCAATTTAAATGACTCTGATTTCTAGATGAGTGAAAGCAAGGGAGGGATATTAAAATGAGACTTCTCAAATTTGTCTTTAATGAATACCAAAGACATACAATATGACTTAAGCATGTTTAGGTTTTGCTTTGTTATATATGAGATTGCTATGGTTTGGAGTCATTGTGATGACAACTAACAAAAACATGTTTTGATATATAAGTAATATTATGATCCATCTAGCAAGGTGAGAAAGGGCTTTTCACAAAATAAAATATTAATGAAGTTGACTTTTTAAAAAAGAAATTGGTGTCTGGTTGATCAGAGTAACTGCTGCCCTCTCTTTCTCACAAGTCCCTCTAGCTCTCGAACACTTGTGCCTCAGTTGCAATTGAGATGCATCAGTAAATTTACTGGTAAGTAGAATGCAAAAAAATGAAGGCTCAGAAGTTGAGAAGTATAGCCTTGGTGGTAGAAATTATGCCAGCAGTCACATTACAGAATCATACAAGACCAAAGATATCCATCAGAAGCCTTTTTTCCACCAACACAGATGATAACTATACACATGTCATTATATATATATATGAATGTTCAAACTGAAGCTGAAGGAAATCAAAGGAAGTTGGCAAGAGCCAAAACACAATTTCAAGTTGATTTGGAAACCATCCCAAGATTAAATTTGAGATGATTTCTCAAGAATCTCAAGAATATACTTGAGATGGTACACTGAGCACTAATGACTAGAAAGCCTGAGGATGACTGTCTGACTTCACGACTCTTAATGTTTTCAAGGTTTGTCCATACTGTTGACTGTTTGTCTCAGGATTTCATTCCCATTGTTCCCAATGCAGCTGTTTCTCTGTTGACAGCTTCTCTTTGCTCCCCCAGGACTTACACCTTCAGTCTAGCCATGGACCTGAACTCCAGAAAGGACAGTGAGTCCAGCAACAGAAAGAATGGAGAGTTGCAATCTTCACACACGTCAAGGAGCATTAGCAGTGTGCAGGCTTTACAGGTAATAGAATTCCATTTGGTTTTATGGTGTGTTGTTGCTTCTTTATTTTCTTTGAAAGTAAGCTAAGTATAACCATGTTGCTTTCTTCTTGGGTGTAGCTGTAGTTGTGTGGAAACATACTCTGCTGCCCTGATATGGGTACACAGATGAGCATGAGGATGCTTCATTGAGAGAGGATGACCTCTTTTGTGGGCATTATCACTGGTTCCCACAAACCTGTCAGCACACACCTAAGGGGGTTCTGTAAGCTTCACCATTGCCTGGTGGTTGTCTCTTAAAGCATACAGACACAGAATGCCTTCAGTTGGAAGTAGACACGGGTTGGATAGAGGCAGGGATGGAGAATTGCCTAGAAACCAAATTCTCATCTGATTCCCTAATTAACTTGCTGTGCAACCCCAGAAGTCAACTGCTCCTGGGGCCTTAATTTTTCCCTCTTGGTTTATGACTGGTCAAGGTGTAACTTGAAGGGCTAGCAGCCTCAGTAACCAGAGTCTGAAAACAGTGGGGGCATCTCCAACCCTGCCACAAGATTTGGGAAAATAAAAAAATTATTGTCTTTGGGAGTATGGGTCTTACTGTTTGTTATGCTATGCTGGTGTTTGTCACTTATTTACTGCCTTTGCAGCCTGTCAAGTACAAGCAATGTGCAGGGCTATAACCCCATATGCCTTCGGTCTTTTAGCAAATCTATTTTTCCTCCTTTCTCTATTGCCATTTGGGATAGACTCTGAGACAATCAGTACACTGTATTTGACTGGTGCTTGAATGGAAACTTTTCTTGATCAGGAGAAAACTTGAGCTTGATTGTCTTTCTCAAATCTTTATTGATCAGGAGGCTTGAGACACCTTTTGCACTATTTCCAGATGATTGTTGGTGGCCGGAATCCCAGCGTGCCTCCAGAACCTTAGAGTGAGTGGGCAAAGTGTACACATGAGAAGACCGCCCTGCATTTCTTTGTTATCAGTGTTAAGCCCTTCCTTGTAAGTTGAGCTGAGACCAGCAAGGGGAAGTTGATCCTGGAGCCACACACATGCTGAAAACCTCAGGCAGCTGGAGAGGTGCAGGGCCGGCTTTGTTCCAGACAAATCCTGTATGTAGAGCAGCAGGGCTAGTAGAGGTGGCTATGGCTCTCACCATCCTCCCAACAGATCCCCTCCACCCCCCACTGCCTCTGGATCACTGACACACCCTTGGAGGGAAGGTAGGGCACAAGTAGGAGCTCCTTTATTGTTGCGCGCCTTGCCTGTCCAGCAGGAATAAGGACACAACACACCAACGGTTCCTTCTCACAGCGGTTTACTCAGGAGTTTTGTTACAGAGGGTGGTGGAAGATGGAGTCTCTCTTCCCTTCCCCGGGTGCGGCTTTTATCCCCTTCTTGGTACTCCGCCCATCACCTATGTGTCATGCCTCTATTGGATCCTAAACCCCACATGAGATCAAGCCATCAACCAGTGAGAACACAGTGCCCAAATAAGGTCTTGTTTGTTTTAAGGCAAACAAAGAGAAGCAGGAAATCAGCGCCATCTTGTAATGGAGGCCATGCGGGCCCGTTCATGGCCCTCCACACTTTATTCCTTTTGTCATTCACTGGTTGAGATTCACTGGCCAGGCCTGAGCTGGGTCTTTGCAAGGCAGGGCTGAGCTAGGTCCCACAGTCAAGTGACCTAAAGAATAACAATCTCTTGTCACCATCATTTGTCCTGCTGCAGCCCTTTCCCCCCATTCATCTAAGTCATTTTCAAAACAATTGATGCAGGACATACAGAGGTGACAGTAGTCTTCACCAAGCTCACTTATCTCTTGAAGCCTCAGTTGTTGAGTCTGTAAAATGGGCAAGGTAGGAGTAACACCCCTGTGCTGGTTTGGGATGGGCTATGAGGAGAGCATTGTGTGAGGCACATTGACAGAGTGGGGCACAAAGATCATTTCAGAACAACCGAGAACAGAGAGACATTCCCATTCAAGTGCAAACAGGCCCAGACAGTGGTAGTTGAATATACTCATGAGAGCAGCATCATACATTCCAGGTTGGCTGGTCAACTCCAAGTCCCATCGGTTTTGTGGTGACCAACAGGGTTCCTGGAAGTCAAAGCAATGTTGATGATAATCAGCGCAAAGGAAGATTTGCTTGTAGAATCATGTGTCCATCCCCCCATCCCCTTTACAGCATGAATTTATGAATTTACGAATATTTGAATACTTCTTATTTCCTTCTCTTCTCTTATTGCTATTGCTAAGACTTCTAATACAATATTGAGTAGGAGAGGTGATAGTGGGCATCTTTGCTTAGTTCCTGTTCTCAAGAGGAATTTCTTTAACTTCTCTCCATTAAGAATAACATTCTTGGGTTTGCATATATGCTTTTTACTACATTCCCTTCTATTCCTATTTTGTTGAGTGTTTTAATCAGGAAAGGGTGTTGGAGTTTGTCAAAGACCTTTACTGCATTAATTGATAGGATCATGTGGTTCTTGTTCTTTGCTTAGTTAATGTGATGAATAACACTAATTGTTTTTCTTATGTTGAACCATCCTGGCATACCTCTTATGAATCCCACTTGGTAATGGTGAATTATTTTTTGATGTATAATTGGATTCTATTGGCCAGGATTTTATTCAGGGTTTTTACATATATGTTCATGAGATATATTGGCCTATAGTTTTCTATTTTGCTGGTGCCTTTACCTGGCTTTGGTATCAAGGATATGTTTGCTTCATAGAATGGGTCTGGGAGAATTACATTTTTTTCTATTTTCTGAAATAGTTTATGTAGAATTGATGACAGTTCTTCTCTGGCTGTTTGATAAAATTCACTTGTAAAAACATCTGGTCCAGGACTTTTTTTGGCTGGAAGTTGTTTTACTACCTTTTCAATTTTTTCTTTCATAATGGGTCTGTTCAGGTGTTCAAATACAGTTTGTGTCAGTTTCAGTCAGGTTGTAATTTTCTAAGTATTTGTCTAAGTTTTCGTACTTGTTTGAATATTGTTTTTCTTAATATTTCATTGTTGACCTTTTTATTTTAGTTGACTCTGTTGTGGCATTGCCTGTTTCATCCCTTATTCGGATTATTTTTGTCTTTTCCTTCTTTTCTTTTGTTAGTTTTGCTAGTGGTTTGTCAATTTTATTGACCTTTTCAAAGAACAAACTCCTTATTTTGTTGATGGTTTCAATTATTTTTTTGTTTTCTATTTCATTTATTTCTGGCTGAATTTTATAATTTCAGTTTTTTTTTTTTGGAGAGTGTCAGGTTTCCTTGCTGTTCATTTTCAATTTGTTGGAGATGCTGGATTAGAGAGTCAATAGTCATTTTTTTCTCTGTCTTTTAATGTGTTTGCTTATTGCTGTAAATTGACCTCTGATTACTGCCTTGGCTGTTTACCAGAGGTTTTGGTAAGTGGTGTTTTCATTGTCATATGTTTCAAGAAACTATTTCTTCTAGTACCCACTCACGTTCAAGCAAGGTGTTGTTCAGCTTCCAAATGTATGTTTTTTTTTTCTTCTTTATCCTCTTGTTATTAATTTCTAATCTTGTAGCATTGTGGTCTGAGAATATGCTTTGTATTATTTCTATGCTTTTGAATTTATTGTTGTTTGTCTTGTGTCCTAAAATGTGTTCTACTCTAGAGAATGTCCATGAACACTGGAGAAGAAAGTATACCATGCTTTTTTCCAGTGCATTAGCCTACAAATATCTATGAGATCAAGTTGGTTTATTTTCTGGTTTAATTCTTCAGCATCTTTGTTGAGTTTCTTCCTGGAATTTCTGTCTTTTCTTGAAAGTGGTGAATTGAAGTCTCCAACTACTGTAGTAGTGTTGTCTATTTCCTTTTCCTTCTTTCAGTTTTGTTAATGATTGTCTTATATATTTTGCAGGTCTTTCATTTGGTACATAGATATTTATTATTGTTATAGCTTCTTAATTATTATTATTATATCTTAATTATTATTGTTATAATCATTAGGTAGTGACCTTCTTTGTCCTTTATGATGGTTTTTAATCATTACTGTAGTGACTTTGTTTGTCCTTTATGATGGTTTTTGCATTGAAATCTATTTTATAGGAAATTAATACCATCACTCCTGCTTTTTTTCTATTTGCTATTTGCTTGGTATATTTTTTCCCCATTCTTTTATTTTTAGTCTTTCTTTATCTTCATTATTCATGTGTGTCTCTTTTAGACAGCATATTGATGGATTTTGGGTTTTTTATCCAATCTGCTACTCTTTTTCTCTTCAATGGTACATTTAAACCATTTACATTCAGTGTGATGATTGAGAGGCAAAGTTTCATTGCTATCATTTTGTTGACTTCTTTTTGGTGTTGTTGCTAGCTTCTTTGGTCCATCCTGCTTTCTGTGGCACCTCTGTAAGAAGGACGTCTTTCAGTGTTTCCTCCAATGCTGGCTTTGGGTTTTGTTTTTGGGTTTTTTGTTGTTATTTGTTTGTTTGTTTGTTTACAAACTCTCTTTAGTTCTATTTTTCTGGGAATATCTTGATCTCTCCTTCATATTTGATGGACAGTTTTGCTGGGTTCAGTATTCTTGGTTGACAGTTGTGTTCTTTGAGCTTTCTATATATTTCATTCCACTGTCTTATTGCTTGCATGGTTTCTGCCGAGAAATTGGCACTTAATCTTATCTGCTCTCCCTTATATGTTACTCTTTGTTTCTCCCTTGCTGCTTTCAGAATTCTCTCCTTATATTTGGTTCTGGCAAATTTGACTATGATATGCTTTGGCTTTTTTTTTTTTTTTAGGTCTGTTCTATATGATGTTCTCTCAGCTTCTTAAATATATATTCCCTCATTCTTCATTATGCCTGGGAAATTTTCTTCTAGTAATTCTTCTACAACTTTTTGGTGCCTTTACTTTCTTCTTCCTTTTCTGGGATTCTGATTATGCACATGTTATTTCTCTTGATGGTGTCCCACATTATTATTAGGTTTTCTTCTTTTTCCTTCCTTTTTGATTCTGCTTTTTGTTCTAGCAGATCAGTAGTGACAATTCTATCTTTTATTTCACTGGTTCTGTGTTCCATCTCTTCAACTCTGTTCATGTGACCTTCCATCATGTGGACAGCATCTGAAACATTGGTCCTCATATTTTGGCTTGTGGTTTCTTGTTTTTCCAGAGCCTCTAATGCTTTGTTTGTTTTATCTGCATTGTTTTGGATTTTTTTTAAGCTCCTCCTGGTTTTTTGCTTGTAGTGTTCTGTAATCTTCAAGTTTGTCTTTTACTCATTGAAAATATTCAGTTATTGTTGTTTTAAATTCTGTGTCAGAAAGTTTCATCAGACTTTCTAGCTTCAGGAAATCCATTGATACTGTGTCACTTTTTGGGGTGACATCTTGCTTTGGGCTTTTGTAGGGGGTAAGGTAGCTTGCTTCCTATGTGACATTGCTGTGGTAGAGTTTTTCATGTCTGAGGTGATAGCAGATTCTTGATCTGAAGTTACCACTCCAGAAGAGGGTGGGGCAGCTTCCCTGCCTGGGTTTCTCTCAGTTTGATAGAGAAAAGGCCTGTGGAAGCAACCTCCTCTGTTAAACAACTGCCACAGCTAGGGTAGCCCAAGGTGCTCTGGGCTAAAGGCAATTGATGGACTGGACATGAGGAGATGCAAGGCAGAGTGTGGAGACCTGATTGGAAAACCAGGAAGCCTTGGTTTTTCCTTCAAGAATGAGCTTCTGCTGTCTCACTGCCTTCTGATTGAGCCTAAGGGGTCCCATGTGATCCAGCCAAACAGCAATGACCCCTCACACACAAAGTACATCACTCAAGTTCCAGCATCATTCCCAGTGCACATCGGGAGCAGCGTTCTGGGTGCAGGATGGCAGCATCAGGACTGGAGTTCCAGGTTCAGGCTGGCTCACACTCACTCATATTCCAGCTTTCCTGTTTGCCCCAACATGTTGCTTCCTAGTGCGTCACTCCCTGGTGCATGTGTGGCATCTGCAGGCAGCTCCCTGTCATGTGCCGACAGTTGCCTTGGACTTCTCTTACTCCAGCTGCTGTCTTGCTGCCGGTCTGTCTCAGCTGCTGTTCTATCTCCACTCCACTCCCCCTTTTTAATGTATAACAAGAAAACTATGAATCATTATATCACATTCTTTTTCAACACTGGAAGAAAAAAGCATACCTTTAACCTAGGTAGAATAATTTTTTAAATATTTTTTATTTGTTTCTGTTTAATTTTTTTAAAGTGTGTATTTCATTGGTAGTAGTAAATTTCTATATGTGACATTAAATTTACTCTACTATACTATTTTCACTTTTTGTCTTGTTTTAAGAAACCTTGTTTCTTAGAAACCATAAGCTATTTTATTTTACTTCAACTGTCAAAATTTCCTTGTTTTTCAAAATGATCATTTGGGTTCACTCAGGAAATATATGTAAGGAAACCTGTATTGCAAGTTTACTGGTTGTTATATATCTGTGTTTGCAGTTACCCCTTTTTCAAAGAAATAGAATTGATTTTGAAATTTTCTAGATTGTCACAAGCCTTGTAACTAATGCAAGGAAATACAGTTCTGTATTTTATTTGTTCTCATTATTTCTATTCAGGCTGTATAGTGTAGCTAATTTTTGTTTGCAATTAATTTATTCAAACTTAGTAAATACTTTTCAAAATAGAAAAAATAATAAATGAAGGGTACAATCAGGATCCCTCCCTAATTTTAAAAAAACTCAACCCTTATCCCTAAGAATCCATGAGATCCATATAGAGATGGCTCTGGTAAGTCAAATTCATCCCAAACATAATCTGAGCTTGGAACTACAACACCCTGTCCTCTTAAATTAGGATTTTTAGCTACAAAGAAGAATTGCCAAGACTATAGGGTCATTGACTGGGATGCCTGAGCTCCTACCAGCCACAGTAGGCAAGAAGTGGCCCCTGTCCCAAAGCTTCCCACCTACAGGAAGACCTGGCAGAGACTGGGCTCATAGGCCATAGGAAAGAGAATCTTGGGTATGAGCTCAAGACTCTCCTTGGATGTTATGTCCTCTTTCCAGATTGAAGAAGTGTATAAAATGAAAGGGACCCACTCAAAACTTGGTGCTTTGAGTGGGTTAAAACCTAACACACATCCCCCTGTGAGCTTAGATCTCCTCACATACTCTGACTTTGCCCCTTCCCAGTGGTAAGAAAATTAATATCAGTAACAGGTGGGTCACACAACTGTAGTACTCACCAGAAGTTAACTTAGTGATAGCCCCTAAATATATCCAGTGTACAATATCAAAAGCACTCACCTGGTGTCAACTGAATGATGGTCCCTAAGTATACAGGGTCCTAACTCCTACAACCTATGATTTTCAGAAAGCATAAATAATGAATAAACACATGGCCCTTGGAAGATGAAATACATAGAAGTCAATTTGACTACATCTGTGAAAACCAATGGTGGAGAAGGTCAGTGTCATCAATTAGACACTGCAGAATGGATCATCAACTACTCATATGTACATTCAAGTTGAATTGGAAGGAAATTAAAGCAATGAAATGTCCAAAGTAGTGGAAGAAAAATTCAAACCTCAAGTAGCAATACTAAAGGATTCTGTGGGCAAAATATTGGATGACATGGGAGGGATCAAGAAAGAATGAAGGACTACATAAAGTCATCTTACCAAAAAGAACCATTTTAGGTGATGAAGAACCAAAGATCTTTAAGGAAGACATTGGTGAAAAACAAGGCTCCAGTAATGATGTCAAACAACTGAATTGTTTCCAATGGATGTACCCCCTGGACATACTCTTCCTCTAAGCCAAGAAATTTCTAAGGTAGTTACTTGCCTAACTGACTAGAAGAGATCCATATTTGCATTCATTAAAAAAAAAAGAGAGATAAATAACAGAATTCGGACATTATACAACAATATCATTAATATCACACACAAGTAAAATATTACTGAAGATAATTTGAAAATAGCTAGAACAATCGATAAGGAAATACAGTTAATTCAAGTTGAAGTCAAAAGAATACTTGGACCTAGGGACATCATTGCTGATGTCAGAAAGTTCTTAGCTACAAGCAATGCTTTATTCTATTGTACATATAGTCACCATGAGTCGGAACCAGCTCAATAGCTCCTAACAATAACAACATCTTGTAGCCTGTAACTTTGACCTGATGAAGATATAGTCTTCATATCTATGATTAAATTTAAGATCTTTGGATAGCAAGATTATCCTGATCATCTAAGTGGGCCCTAGATATAATAACAAGTGTCCTTATAAAAAGACATCAGAGAGAGATTTTAATAACTGCAAAGGCAGAGAGTGCTTTGTCTCTCAGACCCAGAAGTCAAATAATGTCTGAAGCTACCAGATACTCTGGAAGCTTCTAGAGTCTGGAAGAGGAAAGGATCAAATTCTTTCCTCAAGGACTTCAGGGGAAGCATGACCTTGCTGACATCTTGATTTTGGATGATGCACCTCTAGAACTGTGAGAGAATAAATGTTTGTTATTCTGACCCACCCAGTTTGGAGTTATTTGCCATAGCAACTACAGGAACCTCATATAGAGTCAATTCAGCCCTCCTTTGTTTTCTAGGCACCAAACCTGTTCTCTCCCACTCCCCAGGACCTTTTGCCTTATCATAATCTTACTCCTGTGGCAAAACTCTGCATTTCTAAGTTCAAATCCTCTGGGGACATCCCCAATTTACCTCAATGTTTTGATAATAACTGCCACCCACTCACCAGGCAGACTGAGGTTTAACATGTGTGTGCATCGTGCAACCTGTTTGGAGATCAGTCCTTGATGGAAAAATCATCTAAGATCTTGGAATCCTTCTTAGAATAAAAGCCACACTTATGTCACTACATAACATAAGCAATCCCAGGCTCTGCCAGGAAGTCTGGAGGACAACTCTCTGGCCAGCTGACTGGAAGAGATCCATATTTATTCCAAAGAACGGAGATCTGAAAGAATGTGGAAATTACCGAACAATATCACTGATATCACACACATGCAAAATCCTTCTGAAGATTATTAAAAAATTTCTTGGACAGAACATCAACAGAGAACTACCAGAAATACAAGCTGGGTTTAGAAGAGGTCGTGGCACCAAGGGACATCATAGCCATTGTCAGATGAATCTTGGCTAGAAGCAGAGAGTGCCAGAGGAATGTCTATCTATGTTTCATTGTCTATGCAAAGACATTTGACTATGTAGATCACAACAAATTGTGGCTAACCTTGAGAAAAATGTGAATCCCAGAACACCTGATAGTGCTTATGTGAAACCTGTACCTGAAACAAGAAGTGATTGTCAGAACAGAGCAAGGAAACAATGCATGATTCAAAATTAGGAAAGAGGTGCATCAGTGATGCATCCTGTCTCCATACCTTTTCAATCTATATGGGGAACAGATCATTTTGAGAGGGTGGACTTTATGAGGAGGAATGTGGCATCAGGATTGGTGAAAGACTCATCAACAACCTACGTTTTATAGATGACACAACCTTGCTCGCCCAAACTGAAGAGGATCTGATCCATTTGCTGCAAATAGTCAAGGACTGCAGCTTTCAGTATAGATTGAAACTCAACATCAAGAAGACAAAGATTCTCACCGTAGGGCCAATTGGTAGCGCCACAATAGATGGAGAAGAGATTGAAATTGCTAATAGCTTCAGATTGCTCGTTCCACAATCAGTACTTGTGGCACCAGCAGTCAGGAATTCAAAAGATGAATTGCATTAGGAAAATCTGCTGTTAGAGACTTCTCTGGAGTGCTAAAGAGCAATGATGTCAGTCTGGAGAGTAAGGTGTACCTGATCCTGGCCATGGTCTTCGTAGTTGCTTACTGTGTCAGAGAGCTGGACAATGACTAAGTATGACAGAAAAAGAGTCAATGTCTTTGAGTTGTAGTACTGAAAAAGAGTATTGAACATACCATGGACTGTAAAGAGAAATAGCAGGTTTGACCTGGAAAGAATGAAACCAAGTTGCTCCTTGGAGGCAAAGATTTTGAAGCTCAGTCTCATGTACTTCAGGCATCTTGCTAGGAGAGACCAGTCCTTGGAGAAGGCATCATGTTTGGAAGGATGGAAGGACAGAGCAAAAGAAGACGACCTTGGAGGAGATGGATTGACACAGTAGGTGTAATGTGGGTAGGTGTGTTGGAGGCAGTGAGATTGGCTCAGGATAGGGCAGGGTTCAGAGCTGTTGTGTATAGGGTCTTTATGAATCTCAAACAATTCAATGGTGCATAACAATATTTAACCATACTTCAAAGTTGTAAGACACACCCTTTCCTTAGAAAAGGTGGGGATTTGCATCCAGAGCAAACATCTGCTGTCTTCCAGTGAGAGACAAATATTGTTGTTGTTGTTAGTTGCCATTTAGTAGCCTGCAACTCATAGTGACTCTATGTACAACAACCCTAAACCCTGCTCTATCCTGTGCCAATCTTATTGTCTCTGACACACTTATCCCCATTATCCCAGTCACTGAATCAACCTATCTCATCAAGGGTCTTCTTCACCTGCACTGTTCCTCCACTCTTCCAAGCATGACGTCCCTCTCCAAGGACTGGGCCCACCTTGCAACATGTCCAAAGTATGTCAGACACAGCTTCAAAACCCTTTCAGCAGCCTGCCTTCACCCTTTCCAGGAGTATTTGCTATTCTTAGCTCTGTACTGGCCTTTAGAAACCACATGTAGATAAATCAACTGTTCTTATAGGGTCTCAAACACCACACTTCATGTAGCAATTGGGAGTATTGTGGGTAACCTCCTCCTGTAAAAATTTAAAGCCTAGGAAAACTAGGAGATGGATAATCTCCTCCCATAAAGATTTAAAGCAAAGAAAATTGCTATGTGTCAGAATTTACCTGTTGGCAATGTGTTTAGTTTGGGATTTATCAAAATGTAGTAGCAGTAGTAGTTGTTGTTAGGTGTTGCGGAGGTAAGTACAACTTATACCAACTCTATGAACAACAGATCTGAACCCTGTCCTATCCTGTGATATCCTCATACTTTCTGACACTCAAGCCCATTGCTGCAGTCACTGTATCAGTCCCCCTGGTTGAGGGTTTTCCTTTCTTTCACCGTCCCTCCACCTTCCCAAGCAAGTTGTCTTTCTCCAAACAAAGATTCTCACCACTGGGCCAATTAGCAGCACGATGATGGATGGGATGGATGGAGAAGAGATTGAAGTTGTTAAAGGTTACAGCTTGCTCAGCTCTACAATCAATACTCTTGGCACAAGCAGTCAGAAAATCAAAAGAGGAATCGCATTAGGTAAATCTACTGTCAAGGACCTGTCCAGAGTTCTGAGAAACAACGATGTCAGTCTAGAGACTAAGGTGAGCCTGATCCAGGCCATGGTCTTCATAATTACTTGCTATGCATCAGAGAGCGGGACAGTGACTAAGGATGACAGAAGAATTGATGCCTTTGAGCTGTGGTACTGGAGAAGAGCCTTGAACATACCATGGACCACCAAGAAAACAAATAGGTCTGTTTTGGAGAAGATGAAACCAAATCTCTCCCTGGAGACTAGGATTTTGAAGCTCCGTCTCACATACTTCGGGCATGTGGTCAAGAAAGACTGCTCCGTGGACAAGGACATCATGCTCAGAAGGGAAGAGGGACAGCACAGGAAAAGAAGACCCCAGATAAGATGGATTGATACAATATCTAGGGCAGTGGGGGTTAGTGTATCAGAGTCAGTGAAACTGGTTCAGGACAGGGCAGGCTTCAGAGTTGTTGTACATGCTATGAGTTGCAGGGGATTCAGCAAATAATAAAAACAGTTATACATGTTATGTATTTTTTATATTTAACTTACATATATATATTTACTACAATAAAACATTTGGCAAGCCAACTTTATTTACATGCACAATTCAGTGATACTGATTGTGGTCATCATGTGTAACGAACACCATGATCCCTCTCTAAATCATTAAATAACCATTTTGTAAAACACACACACACACACACACACACACACACACAGAAACTTCACACAAACTCATTGCCACCAAGTCAGAGCCAACTCATAACTGACCCTTCATCAGCTTTTCCGTGTCTGTAAATCAAGAAGAGATTGGCTGTCTTAGGCGGAGCGGATGGTGGATTTGGACTGCTAGAGAAGCATTATCTTTAGGTTAGTGCAACTCCCCATGGATTAGGCCACTGGAGCTTTTGTTTTTTCATCACTATGGTGCATGCTCTAAACTGACTTCCCTTTTCTTCCTTTTCCCCCTCCTGAGTCTCCCATTTTGGTTTCTATTCATTTATCTGTTTCATGTAAATGAGATTGTATAATATTTGTCCTTTTGTAGTTGCCTTATCTCACTCAGTATATGTTTCCAAGGGAGCTCTGGTTGCCAAGTGGATAAGAAGATGCATTGTAAACCCAAAGGCAGACGGTTTGACTCCTCCAGTTATCCTGTGGGAGAAAGGCCATTCTCTCCAATGCTATTTACAGACTCTGAAAACCCCCTGGAAGGTCAGCTATGAGTCATTTCTAACTCATAACAACAACAACAAATATGTTTTCAAAGTTCATCCATGTTATAATACATAATAAGACTTCATTTCTCTTTTTGTCTCATAAATGTCTATGCAGCATATTTTGCTTATCCAGTCATCTACCAACAGACACGTTACTTTCACCTTTTGGTCATTGGGAGCAGAGCTATGGTGAAAATTAGTGAGTCCTAAGAAACTTGAGGGTCAAGGACCACAGCCTTCAATATGGACTGAGGCTCAATGTCAAGAAGACAAAAATTCTCACCACTGGACCAATCGGTAGCATCAGGATGGATGGCGAAGAGATTGAGATTGTTCACAGCTTCAGTTTGCTTGGCTCCAAGGTCCATACTCTTGGCACCAGTAGCCAGGAAATCAAAAAACGTATTGTGATGGGAAAGTCTGCAGTTAGGGATCTCTCCAAAATACTCAAGAGCAACGGTGTCTCTCTGGAGACTAAGGTCTGCCTGATACAGGCCATGGTTTTTGCAATCACTTGTTATGCATCAGAGAGTTGGACAATGACTAGGGAGGACAGAAGGAGAATTGATGCCTTTGAGCTGTGGTGCTGGAGAAGAGTGTTGAATGTACCATGGACTGCCAAGAAAACAAACAGATTCATCGTAGAGAGGATTAAACCAGGCTGCTCCTTGGAGGCAAGGATTCTGGGGCTTCGTCTGACATACTTTGAACATGTTGTAAGGAGAGACAGGTCTTTAGAGAGGGACATCATGCTGGGTAGGGTAGAGGGACAGCGCAGGAGGGGAAGACCCTCTATGAGGTGGATTGATTCAGTGACTGGGGTACTCGGGATGGGTGTGTCAGAGGCAATGAGATTGGCACAGGATAGAGCACGGTTTAGGGCTGTTGTACATGGGGTCGCTATGAGTCGCAAATGACTCGACAGCACATAACAACAACAACAACAAGAACCTTGATTATGTAAGAACACAATCTAGTCAGAATTCTCTACTGTTTGAGAGTTCTCACCATGAATCAACACTGGGTCAGGAGAAATCGTTCTAAAGTGGCAACAATCAAAGAGCAATTCTAATAATGCTTAAGTGTGCTACGCTGGATGGAAAACAAATCAATGGAGCTTATGAAGGTGTACTCACAGTAGAAATTCAAGCTTAATCATTGTGATTTTTAACTGTTCCAACCTTTCTCTTCATTCTCCCAGGCCACAATCCTGAGAAGAAGTGTTTTGGTGGTGCGCCACGGGGAGAGAGTGGATCAGATCTTTGGGAAGCAGTGGCTACAGCAGTGCTCCACTCCAGATGGTAGGTACAATCCAGCCAGATGCCAAGCACAGGACAAGGTGTTGCCAAAGAAAGTCCCCTTTTCTTTACTTTAAAAAAATTAATTTTAATTGAAATTTTAACAAAAGTTTATAGAGAGCTTGGATTTCCATCCATTCATTGTTTCACATTTCCTCCCTATACACAGCCCCAGTTCACTTTTCTCTTTGAAAAAAAATTTTTTTCACTGTTGCACAATCCTCCACTCCCCATCTGCTTTGCTATGCAGTTCTAATTCTAGACAGTTGTCATGAAAATAATACCTAATAATATATGCCTTTTAAACAGTTCTTTGTCTCATCTGTTTCAATGCAGTGTACATTTTTTTTATCCCTTCTTTTCTTAATTTCTCCTCAATCTCCATGTCAATCCTGTTTTATAGTAGTGGCATTATATAATGTTTGTCATTTTGTGACTGAAATATTTCACTCAGCATAATATTCTCCAGGGTCACCCATTTTGCGTAATATTTTACAAGTTCCTTGTTTTTTCAGTGCTGCATAGTATTCCATTGTGTGAGTATACCACAGCTTCTCTATCCATTCATTTGTTGATTGGCACTTGAATTGTTTTCATCTCTTTGCTATTGCTAACTATGCAGAAATAAACATAAGTGTCCATATATCTGTTTGGGTGGAAGTTCTGATTTCTTTAGGATCTATTCCCAGTAGTGGAATTGCTGGGTCAAATGGTATTTCTATTTGCAACTTTTTGAGAAAGTGCCATACTGCCTTCCATAGTGGTTGCACCATTTTCCATTCCCACCAACAGTGAATAAAGTCTCCTTTTCTTTTTTTTTTTAAATTATTATTAAATTTTATTAGTTTTAATGAACATTTACAGAGATTTTGGGTTCTCATTCATTCATTGTTGCACTGAAGTCCCCTTTTCTGGCTAATGTTTTAGCATTTAATAAATTCTATTAAATCTCATGACTCAAATCTTTCTGCCAATGGAAATTCCATGGCTGTAGATTTCAGAACATTTTTGCATGAAACCTTTAAAAGAAGGCACACAGAGCAATCAACTGCCCTTCTTTCAAATAAAGGTTGCTCCTTTTCTTGTAGGAGCCCTGGAGGTATAGTCATTAGTATAGCATGACGTTGGAAAATTCTACTTGACTCCTAGAACCTGTTGCAGGTTACTTGGTAGAAAGCAAAGACAACACATTGATTGCGGAAGGGCTTGGTGTGACATAGTATATTCTAAAACAATTGTAATAATGAACATACACCGACCACTTATTGACCACTTATTCTGTGGTCATTCTCTACAACCAAATTACCTTAGAGGTGAGGATTATGAGACTTCATCTTACTTGCTGTGGCCACATCCTCAGGAAGGACTAATTTCTAGACAAGGACATCATGATTAATAACATAGAGGGCCAGTGTTGTGGGCAGTGCTCAAGGAGATGGGCTGACACAGCAGCTACAGCAATGCTCCCAGACACAGCAATGGTCTCAAGATGACCCAGGACCAGGCAGTGTTTCATTGCCAACTAAGAAGAACGCCACTCTGTGCCAGGCTGAGCTCTTGATCTTATCTCACTGATTAATCACGACACCTCTATCAGTCTCCCCTCTCTGCTGATAAGAGACATTAAGTCAGTCACTTACCTCCAGTCACACAAGGAGGATTTGCTGGGATTTGTTCCCACCTGTCAGAATTGAGAATTCAAGGTCAAAGCTAACATAAACCCTGACAATAAATTTTTCTGGGTTTTAGTCCATTCTTCAAGCAATTGACTAAATAATGAGTAACACAAGAGAACATCTGACCATATGTGTTCTCTGTCTCTAAGCAACATGATACACTTAAAGTTATAAGAAAGAATCTATTTTCATCTAATTCATTGATACTGATTTGAGATTCTTATCAGGTGAAATCAGTAAAGGAAGATCGCTTGTGATGGAGGTTCAGTTCTCTATCAAGAAAATGATATGAACAAATCTTCATGATAATTTATGGGAGTTTAGTTTTCTATATTTGAGTAAATGCTATATTCAGAGCAAAGATTATTTTCTTCCTAATTTGAATTTACATGAAAAATACCTTTTAAAAGTGCAGGTTACCTTAATTTAAATCATATCCATGCTATGATATGAGTCTTGATCTTAGGAATTTTGTGAACCAAATTTGTACTAATTTGAAAAAAGTGAACATTCAGTGCTTATTTATGCTTTAGGAAAATACTACAGACCAGATCTGAACTTCCCTTGCAGTCTGCCGAGACGGAGGAATGGTATCAAAGACTTTGAAAATGATCCCCCTTTATCATCTTGTGGAATTTTCCAGTCCAGACTTGCAGGTATGTTTGAGGATCCTTCTAGGGGAAACAGTAACAGTAGTAATGACAATGACTATGGCTCATGTGTGTTGAGCTCTTTCAGTGTTCATTTTGTGGTTCTATGAACAAAACTGTGTCCTCAAAAATGTGTTGTAAGTCTTAACCTCCACACCTGTAGTTAAAATTCCCATTCGTGTTAAAATGTCAAAGATACTGTAGGGTATATCTTGAGTCATTCTGTATTGAAATATAAAAAGAGATTAAACAAGAAAGCTAGGAAACAAAGATGGTGTAAGATAGCTGCCAAGATACAAGGCGGTTTCTAAGGAACCAGCCAGCAGAAGCTGAGGGTAAAATGATTGCCAGCAGAGAGAGAAAGCCTGCCCTCCCCTGGAGCCATAAGAAGATTATGCTAAAAAAAACACCCATCTGCAGTGTTTTGGTTATGTTGTTTTTGTTATGTGCTTATTGTTAAGTGTTGTGGTTGTTATGAGTGAATCATAGCGACCCTAAATACAATAGGCCTGACCCCTGCACTATCTGTGCCAATCTTACTGTCTCTGACACACCTACCCTCATTACCCTAGTCACTGAATCAATCCATCTCATTGAGGGTCTTCCTTTATTACTCTGCCCCTCCACCCTTCCAAACATGATGTCCCTCTTCCAGGACTGGTCCCTCTTAGCAGCATCCAAGTCAGTGTCTGTTTGTTGAAACGTGTAAATTGATACGCCGTGAATTGCTGGGGCCTTTGTTTTTGCCAGTTCTTTCAGAGTAGCTTGAACTTCTTTCATCACCACAGGCTCTTGCTGATACGTTGTTTCATGAAATTCTTCTGTGTCCGCCACTTCCTTTTGGTATAGGCACGCTGTATACTTCTTCCATCTTCTTTTAATGCTTCCTGGATCATTTAATATTCTGCCCAAAGCATCATTAAGTATTGCAACCAGAGGCTTGAATTTGTCTTCACTTCCTTCAGTTTAAGAAATGCTGACTTTTGTCCTTTTAATTTTCTGACTCCAGCTCTTTGCACATTTAATTATAATACTTTGTCTTCTCATGCTGCCTTAATTTCTTTATTTCTTCCCTTTGCTTTGGCTTCTCAGAGCTCTAAGGCAATATTCAGAGTCTCTTCTGACATCTATCTTGGTCTTTGGTCTTTTCTTCCTCCTCTGCCTTTGTAATGACCTTTAGCATTTTTTTTTAACCTTTGCATTCTTCATGGATGATATTCTTGATATCTTCCCACAGCTCATCTGATCTTCACTCATTGGTGTTCAGGGCCTCAAACCTGTTCCTGAGATGGTTTTGAAATTTGAGTTGGGTAGACTTAAGGTCAAATTTTGGTTCTTTTGATTTAATTTTCCTTAATCAGCTTGAACCTGCAGGTGAGTAGTTGTGATCTGTTCCACAATCAGCACCTGGCCTAGTTTTCACAGCTGACACTGAGCTTCTCCAGCGATTCTTTGCACAGATGTAATCAATTTTATTCTTAATCATACCATCAGGTGAAATCTATCTGTATAGCCTGTATTAGCATTATTTCTACTTTGCTTCTGAGGGAGCATGGGCACAGAGAAGATAAGTCATCCAAGTTTGCACAACTAGCAAGAGAAAGTGCAAAGATCTGAACCACAAATGGGTAGTTGGGTAAATTGGAAAGATCTGACCCTCCACGGGGTTTTCAGGTGCTGTAAATTTCATATGAGGAAATTGCCTGTGGAGAAGCTGAAAGGCTTGAACCACTTGTCTTTGGGTTGGCAGTCAAACTCCTTACCTACTAGGCCACCAGATCGCCTACTAAATCATACCAAATAACATTCACCATCGCAAGAACATGGAAACAGCCCAAATGTCCAAACACAAATGAGTGGATTGAGAAACTGTGAAACATTCACACAATGAATACTATGCAACATGCAGGAGCAATGATTTTGAAAAATACTACGTAATTTGGAAGAGGCTGGAAAGCATTATGCTGAGTGAACTAATATAGTTTTCATAAGGACAAATATTGCATAAGACCATTATTGTAAAAATAGAAGGATAACTATTATAACACGTATGGGAACTCAAGGGAAGTTGAGTGGGGAGAACAGAGGGGCGTGGATAGGAAGGGGCAAAACCACAGGGTTGGACAGTTTGGTAGGTGGAGAGAGAGGGGCAAAAACAGGGGTAGCATCCAGGCAAAAAAGACAGGGTAATGAAGGGCAATATCTAATGGTGATGGATTTTATGAAACATGATGCATGAGAATGATTGTAGGAAACAGTGTGAAACACAATGTACACTGAATTTTGTAGGCAAACCAATACAAGGAGAACCAACCTAAAATAGCACATGTAATAAGATATGAGAAATACACAGCTGATATAAAATAGATATAATGTATGTACAGTGTGTTTCCCAGGGAAGGAGATTAACAACACTATTCATTACTCAAGAACTCTCTGCCTTTTCACTAGCTCTGTAACACAAACACCAAAGACTAGTTTCACTTGTGTTTTTGGCAAAAGAAGAAACCTTCTTTTAATTCCTTTTGGTTAGCAAAAGAAGTACTAATGTAGGCCTTCTGTAAAATCAAAGTGGAGTAAAGCACATCTTTCAAGAGTGGGAGATATCAAATTTGGGAGTGTTTGTAAATGCATGTGTGAATGAGCAATTGTGAGCCTCGGCCTCCAATACAGTTTCACTGGCTTGTGATGCCAAGTGGTTTTTGCTTTGCAGAGATTCTTTCCACCCACTAGCCCCAAATAAGGCAGATCATCTCCTTTAACATTGTAAGAGGAAATGTGATTTACATGCTTGTCCTTCCGTTAGCTCAAGGTAGTGTGAGTTTTCCACTGCTGCACAGGAAATGATCACGACGTTACAGCACTATTAGCTCAGAGTTCAGTAGGTCGCAAGGCCAGGTGTAGCAGGGCTGGGTCCTCTGCTTGGAGTTTCACAGGGGTGAAATCATGGTATCTGCCAGGCTGAGCTCTCACCTGTAGGATCCTGAAGCAGTTCCAAACTTACTCGTGTTGTTGACCAAATTGGATTCCTTGTGCTTGTGGGACTGACAGCCTACAGGTTCACCCCAGGGAACTCTCATTTCCTTGAAGTCTCCTCATGTAATTCCTCCCCTTATGATCTCCCATATTTTCAAAGCTAGCATTATCGAATTTCTTCTGCATCCAGTTTCTCTCACTTATAATAGAGGGCTTTCTAGAGCAGAATTTCTCTAAAGTCTTTTCCTCCAAACAAGGTCTTTATTTTTCATGGGCTTATCTGAATAGGTCAGGCCACCCACAATCATCTCCCCTTCACCATATAACATAGTTGCAGACATGGCATCACATTCACAATTTCTGTCTGTGCTCAAAAGGACAAATGATACAAGGTGTGAACAGTAGAAGGTAGCAACCTCGGAGCCACCTTACAGTCCTGTCTACCACAGATAGCAGACCATGAGCCGTCTGTGGAGGCTAGAATTGTGAAAGGGACATTTTCCATCTTCTCTTTTTCAGGGGAGGCACTACTGGATAGTGGCATCAGAATCACCTCCGTCTTTGTCTCTCCATCCCTCCGCTGCATGCAGACAGCCAAGCACATCCTAGAAGGTTGGTGAGAAGTCCAGCACATTTCCCATGTTGCAGTGACCTCGTGGTTTTTCACTAGGGAGGGAGAGAAATGAACAGAGTTGAAAATCTGGTGACTAAAGGTGAATGACCACAGAAATATGAGGAGGCAGTGATGCACCAACCTTCCAGAAACTGCTATCTTGGTTTCATTAAAGTTTCTTGAATGTCAGAACTGACATTCGTATCAGATGCCTGCAATTATGGTCTTTACTATTAGTTTGCTCTGCTAGGTTCTCAGTTGTTTTCTTTTTTAATGCCTGGAAAGAGGTGCTCAAAACCACAAAGAGCTGAGAATAAATACAGTCACTTCTAGGTCCAAAATGCAAAATTTCTCCAGGACAAGAAAAGCTACTAGTGGGAGCTGTCCATCTGTCCATCACCAAAGCTGACACATGTTAGGAAACAGACACTTGTGAAGATTCCAACCTTCAGAAAGAAGCTTCTCTGAGAGGAAGGGTCATGATCTAGTTCACAGTGTGGAATAGGACTTGGTTGGAGGCTTGACTATGCCTCCTCTGTGATAGGAAAGAAGGCAGCCATGCATGGCACAGATGCCGGTCAAGGGGCAAAAGTATATCACAGTTTCCTCAGAGACATAAAAGGACTAGTCACCAAGAGAAACTGAAAAAGTGGAAGGTGCTTCTGAAAGCTTGAATTCTGATGTAGAAATGAAAAAGTTTTTCCGGAAGTGTCAAGACATGGACTGGAAAATTGAGTCAGAGTCCATTTGAAGTGAGGTGACATGAGTTTAAATTTGGATTCAATAGCTGGGTATTCATAATCTTGCCTTCAGTAGAAAATTGTTTTTTGTGTACCATTAAGTCAGAACCAACTCTGACCCACCAGCAGATTGTCACAGGCTCATTGCCTCATGAAAGAAATCACACAGGAAAACAATGACCTTCTTTCTCCCACAGAGCTACTGGTGGATTTGAACCGTGTGCCTTCAAGTTGGCAGCATAACTCCTTACCACTAGCTACCATGTTACTGTTGTTGTTAAGTGCTGTGGAGTTGAGCGTAAATCATAGTGACTCTACAAATGATAGCTCTGAACTCTGTCCTGTCCTGCACCGTCCTCAGCCTCAACACATTTGAGTCCATTGCTGCAGACACTGTATCAGTTCATCTCTTTGAGGGTTTCCTTCTCCTTCACTAACACTCTACCTTTCCAGGCATAATGCCCATCTTAGGAAACTGTTAATCCATAGCACCAGAGCCATGGTGGCCTAGTCTATGGAGAATGCTAACCCAAAGGCAATTTGAATCTCCAGCAGCTCTGATGGAGAAAAGGGACAGTCCCCTCCCAGGCAATTTGCAGCCTTTGAAAACTTGACAGAGGGTCAGCTATGAGTCAGTTTAAACTAAATTACAATTTGTTTTTTGGTTCTAAAGCCATGAGATAACAATAGAAATATGCAAAATATCTTTAAATAGACCGCATACTTGTGAAAGCGAAGCTATAGGTAATCAAATATTTAATATGTTTCTACAGTTTTGTCAGAATGAGAAGCATAAAGAAGTTAGTTAATTGGTCCTCCTTTTGTAAGACAAATTGGTAAATGAGGAGAATGAACAGTAAATGAGGAGAGTCCATACAGTAAAGGATCAATTGCCTCATGAAAGAACAAAAATTTGTCACTAGTGCTAAAAAGAAAGAAAAAGCTATTTCTTAAAACAACAGTATTGATATTGCCAAGAACCAAACCCAGAGTCTTAGCACAAGTTGACTTACAACACCAATTAAATTCCTAATCTTACATGGTATCCTAAATTAAAGTAAGAATATTCTAAATAGTGAAAAAAAAATAAAGAGTATTGACAAGGAAGAAGTGGATTTTTAAAACTTGAGATGAGGGCATATGGGCAGATAACCAGGAATCTGGGGGAAATGAGCTGATAAATTCCAGTTGATCACCAGAGCAAACAGAACCAGCTCTCTTACTACAGTCTGAAGAGATTTCTTCATGGTTTGTCTTCTAAGCCACCCTCCCCAGTAAACACATTATCCCTTCCACCCTATCTGGACTAAGGTGCATCTTATTCTGTCTATGATCTTTTCAATCACTTGCTATACTACCGAGAGCTGGACAGTAAAAAAAGATTACAGAAGAAGAATTGATGCCTTTTAACGGTGATATTGGAGAAGAGTATTAGATATCCTGTGGATTGCCAAATAAGCAAACAGAAATGTCTTGGAGAAGGTGCAAAGTGCTCCTTGGAGGCAAAGATGATTAAACTTCATCTTACATCCTTTGGGCATGTTGCAAGGAGAGACTGTTCATTGGAGAGGGACATCATGCTTGGAAAGTTGGAGGGATAGTGAAAGAGAAGACCCTCAACCAGGTGGATTGACACAGTGACTACAATGGGCTTAAATGTGTCAGAGACTATGAGGATGGCACAGGATAGGACAAGATTCTGCTATGTTATTCATAGGGTTGCTATGAGTCATACTCAACTTGATGACACCTAATAAGAGCATCACATATGATGGGATTAATTAATTGAGTCAAAAGAATCTTAGTCTGAAATATTGCTGCAAGTGGTGCCTGAGGCATTACCTGGAACATCTCCTGAGGTACATGCCCCATAAGGCATTACTACATGTTCTCGGAACCCACTTCCACCACCCATTTTTGCTTTTGGATCTGTAAATAGACTTAACTCCCAATGAGTCACTATAGATAGAATATATAGTGACCTAGGAGGAGATATCCTACAAAGAACTACTTGTTCTTTCTAATACATACAACCAGAAATCAGGGAAATATGTATGTGACTGGTGACTGGACTTGTGGGATAATAGCTCAAGGAGCATAAGGTTGAATCCATTTCAGTGTATTGATATGGGCCTATGAATCACAGATTCTTCATTCAATGACTAAAAAAAAAATTGAAAAAACAAAGATCTGATAGGTAGCATGTGTTACTGTGTACTGTCAAGTCAGAACTGACACATAGCTGACCCGCCAACTGGTTTTCAGAGGCAGGAAATTGCACAGAAGGAGAGTGACCATCTTTCTCCTCACAGCATCTGGTGGATTTGAACAACCACCTCTTTACCACTAAGCCACAGAGCTCCCTGAATAACAGATACCATGGCTCTGCTTAATCACTGTGGGGGTGAGGAGAAATCACATTTTTTATAGGATATATTTAGATACCAAGTTAAGATTTTGCACTCTAGCAGAGTGATCTAGAACCAAAATGAGCCTTGCTGATTATAAACATCTATATTCTATTTAATCTAGAGCTCAAACTAGAGAAAAAAATGAAAATAAGAGTGGAACCAGGAATCTTTGAATGGACAAAGTGGGAGGTTGGCAAAACCGTCCCCACTCTCATGACCCTGGAAGAGCTGAAAGAAGCAAATTTCAATGTGGATACCAATTACAGGTACGTCGTTCACAAGGTCTCTACCCCCCCCCCCCAATTCTCGAGCTCTCTGCATGCTTGGTATTGGGCTTGAGCCCTTTGCCAGAATCTGAAAACACAATAAAGCTTATCTATTGACTGGGAACTGCTGCTGAGGTGAGGTCATCTTGCAAGAGTGCCCCCTTTCCAGCTGCCAGAGCCACACAATCCTAATCCTCATCCACTGTGCCCACGTGGCACCAGTGTGACATTGCTTCTCCCACCTCCTTTTCAGGCCTGCATTTCCTCTCTCCTGCCTGATACCAGCTGAGAGCTATGATGAGTACGTCAACAGGTGTTCAGTGAGTGTGGAGCGGATCGTCAGCACCTGTTCACAGGACTGTAAGTGCTTCCGCTGTTTCCAGTATGAACATCCCCATCACCCTCTCTCTGGTGACCTAGTGGTAAGAAGCTTTGCTGCAGTCCCAAAGGCACACAGTTCAAATTCACCATCTGCTCCACAGGAGAAGGATGGACAACCTCCTTTCATGTAATTTACTGCCTCTGAAAACCGCTGGAGTGTCAACCATGGGTCAGTTCAAACTCGATGGCAAACAACATCACCCATTCTGAGATACAGGTCTTACCTTTAGGAGAGAATCTGGCTGGTTTTCTTTCTCCTTTTATTGTGGTTTACTGGCTTTCTGAATCTGACAATGTCCCTACTTTTTACCTCTCCTCCCCTCAATTCCAAACCAATAGGGTATTATGTTGAAGACTGTGCAGCAATAAAATACTATTACGTGTTGCATCACCCCTGAAATGTGATTTGGGCTCCTAACCCCTGTACCTGGGGATGCAATCCTATTTGCTAATAGAATTTTCTCTGTTATGTTAATGAGGCCAGGCCACTATAAAGTATATCCTAAACCTGTTCACTGTTAAGTTCTAGAAAGAGCAGCTTAGACCACAAGCAAGGACAAGTAGTGACAGACAGATGGCATGTGCAGATTGCTAAAGAAGTGACAAGGAGGGAGAAGACAAAAGCTCTTCCTTTAGGGGAAACAGAGAGAGAGCTTGACCCTGGAATCCGTGTCCTGAATTCAGGAAGCTTCTAGCCTTCTGAACCATAAGAAAAGAAACCTTTGCTCTTTAAAGTTGGTCACATAGTATTTATGTAACAGACGCACCAGGCATTGAAATAGATACGTGGTCTGCTACCACTCAAGGCCCTGGATCTCTGGATCAGGAGCTGAGCGCCAATGAACCCCAAAATAATGGGGCAGCAGCAGCAGCAGCAGCAGCCCTGTGTGGAGGTAAGGTTTGTCAACCGCCTAGAAGTAAACACAGGGGAACAAGAACACCTAGCCTGGGACCATGACCAAGGCGCATCTGAACAAAGCATCTCTACATGCAGAACTTTGCAGCTATTTGGGGAAAATTAAATATGGAATTTAACTATGGAAATAAGACATTTTTAAAAATAATTTTAAGTGTGGTTATAGCACAGTGGTGGTTCTTAGCTGCCTGTGAGTGAATCTGTCACTCATGGTGCCACCGTGAACAGCAGAATGAAATCCTGCCAAGTCCCACATCATCACAATGATCAGCTGGAGAGCAGATCATCATGACCAATTAGATTTTCATTAGCTGATTCTCAGAAGTGAGTCATCAGTTCTTTCTCCTTAGTCTGTCTTTGTCTGGAAGTTCTGCTGACTTCTGTTCTGTTTGACAGCAACGTGAAAGCCTCCACTAATAGGCATTGTGGGAACTGAATTCAAGTCTCACGCATGGACAGTGAAAATTCTACCTTTGAACATACTTCAGTTTGAGAAGTAAGGTTTGCCTGTTTCAGAACATGGTCTTTTCAACCATGTGCTATGCTGCTGAGAGCTGGACACAAATAAGAATGAAAGAAGAATTGATGTTTTTAACTGTGATGTTGGAGAAGAGTGCTGAAGAGCCATGGCCTACCAAAAGAACAAACATGTCTAGGAGAAGGTGCAGCCAGAGTGCTCCTTAGAGGCAAAGGTGATACAGCTTTGTCTCACATACTTTGGACATGTTGCTGGGAGGAACCTTCATTGCAGAAGAACATTATGCTTCATTGTAGAGGGACATCATGCTTGGAAAGGTGGAGGGAAGGCAAAGCAGAGGACAACTCTCTCTATCAGGTGGACTCACACAGTCACTGCAGCAACGGGCTCAAATGTGTCAGAGATTGTGAGGATGGCACAGGATAGGACAGGGCTCAGATCTGTGGTTCATAGGGTCACTATGAGTCATAATCAACTCAACAGCACCTAACAACAACAACTACATGGAATGGTAGTTATATAAAGTCATAAAAAACTGATTAAAGAGATTTTCATTATCTGGAAATGTAAACTGAAATATTTAGAGAAAAGATATGATGTTTGAGATATACTGTAAACTTAGCTTTGATAGCCTAATGAGTAAGGAGTTGTGCTGCCAACCCAAAGGTATGCTGTTCGAATCCCCGAGCTGTTCCATGGAAGAAGTATGGACAATTTCCCCACATGGGATTTACTGCTTTGGAAAACCCACTAGAAGTCTAGATACAATTTGGTTCTGGCCCACCAGTACATAACAATAATAACAAGTGCAGCCAGAGGATTCCTTAGAAGCAAGAAAGATGAGATGTTCTTTCACATACTTTGAGCATGTTAATAGGAGGGCCAGTCCTTGGAAAAAGACATCATACTTGGAAAAGCAGAATGTCAGTGAAAGAGAGGCAGCCTCTCGAGGAGATGAGTGGACACAGTGATAAGACAATGGGCTTGGGAATGGCAGAGTCTGAGGATGGCAAAGGATGGGCAGGGGTTTGTTCTGTTGTACTTAGAGATGCCATGAGTGAGAGTCAACAGTATGGCATCTAACAGTAACAACTGCAGTACAAAGAAAGAGGCGAGTAGAGGACAAAGGATACAATATGGGCAAAGTGCAGATTGTCAGAGCTCTTGTACAACCAAGTCCCAAGCAGTTAACAACAATGTATAGACATAGATAGATAGATGTATGGATATGGGTGATAAAAAGATACAGACATAAATACAGATGGAAGTTGTCAAGGTAAGTCCGCCTGCCGTGAAGCATTCTGGCAGCAGATCACTTTCTCTGACTCACCGGGCCTGGTCCCCTCTCTCCCTAGCCTTGCTTTGGCCTGACTAGAACAGCCACTGGGTGTCTCCCCTCTCTCCAATCACTGGTGCCTCAGTCCACCTGGGGGCCTCAGGCAGCACCTACACTGGCACCTTCCTCAAGACCTGAACAACAGATCTATACAAGACTGGGGGGGGGGTCAGAGTGGGAGCAGCAGGGTTATTCCAATACCAGCCACACCTATATACCCACCTTTTGCCCACTGTCCCCCTCCCTTGCGATACTGTGGAGTTCCACCCCAATAGCTTTGGGAACCTGATCTGATAAAAGGAGCACACTGGGTCTGCTCTCACCTGTAGATGCCCTTTCTCCACAGTGGGTGTCATCCTCATAGTGAGCCACGGCTCGGCGCTGGACACCTGCACCCGGCCCCTGCTCGGGCTGCCACCACGAGAGAGCGCAGACTTTGCCCAGCTGGTGAGGAAGGTATATGTCTCATCTTTTCTTTTTGGCTCCCAAAGTCAAAGCCCCTGTAGGCACAGGGGGTCACCACACTTCCCTCTCAGAGAAAACAATGTCCAGGGACCAAGGGCAACAGACCCAGAGCCTGCGTCCCAGTGATGTGTGCAGGATGATGGTGACAGGCTTGATAGGGGGATTAGTCATCTGTGTCCTTATTACGGCAGCTTTGGCTATTTCCTGCCAGTATGACATAAAGGACAAGACACAAGATTTTTGTAAGATTCGCTCATGCAACACTTCCTTGCTTAAAAACAACAGAAAAAAAAAAGAGCATACACACACACACACGTACGTTGTAGCGTGAACTCTGACTCATGTGATGTCATGTGTGTAGGGCTGTATGCTCCCCAGAAGAGTAAACAGGCAACTTTCGGAAGTCAATTCCCACGAGATGGGTTGACACAGTGGCTGCAGCAGTGGGCTAGTGTGTGGTGGAGATAGTGGGGATGTGCAGAGTTGCGCAGAGTTTTCATGTGTTGTTCATAGAATTGCTGTAAGTCAGAGTCAACTCGATGGCCCCTTTCTGGGGAGCCGCTGATTGGACTGTTAGCAGCTGGGTGCTTTAAAACGTCTACACCCGTGGACTCCAATTACTTGCTACTTCAATAGTGAGCCAATGTTCCAATAGAAAGTGAGTAGTTTGGATAAGAAAATAAAAAACAACGGTTGGAGCAGCTTTCTCCCAGGGTCAGCGGATGGGTGGAGAGGAGCCCCAGCCCTGCTGCTTCCAGTCTCTCAGCCGCAGAGTGAACATGAGCCTGCTGGGTCTGCTGGATGGCCAGGGGCTTGGCCGGGCTGTATAAATACTTAACTACAAAAGAGCAGACGGCAAACGTGTCGGGCAGGACAGAGGACACTTTGGAAGATCTGGGTGAATGCCCCCCAGCAAAGCAGAGGCTGCCTTTTCTCCAGTTAATGAGGTGAACCGTAGCAAGCATACTCTGGAACTCAGACTGATTCCCCTTCCCAGAAAAGATGTTCAGGCTTGGACTTTTCAACTGGTCTTTTTTTGCCAAATTAGCCAGTTAGATGGTGAATGACCATGTTTTTGCTGATGCAGCATATAAACTCTTATCTGTGTTAGGAAGTGGATCCCTGATCTGCTCCCTTAAAACAAAATTGTAGTGTCGTAAGACCATAGCCAGCTAGAGCTTTTTTATTACAAGGTGTGGATTGAAAGAGGCCACACATCCCAGAAGGGTTTGGGGATGGCAGAGAAGTCGAAAGTCCTGGACCCTCTGTTTCCAGGGAGGAGCTGGAGTCCCAGGTCCAGCCCCACCAGTATCAGCCCCAGGCCCAAGCGGACCACTGGTGCTCTGCATTTGTTCCATGTCTAGGAGAGAGCACACTCCCCACCACAGGGGGCAGTGAGACTTCACAGAGCTCTAGGAAACACATGGCAAGCCATCAGTAATCACCAAACCATGTCTAAGACTCCAGCCACATGTATCCTTTTCCTATCTTGGCTCAATTTCTTCTGGAACTAAATAGAAAGATATATCCCCCTCCAAAATGTCTCCAACATAGTATTTCTCAGTTACTAGTTGCCATCAGGTCAACGCTGTCTCACGGCAGACTTGGAGTGAATTGTGCTCCGTAGGGTTGTCAGTCATTGCTTTTTCAGAAATAGATTGCTAAGCTCTTCTTTTAAGGAATCTCTGGTGGCCTGGTGGTAAGGGATTGTGCCACTATCACAAAGGAAGATTATTAGAATCCACCAGCTGCCCCACCGTAGAAAGATCGGACATCTCCGCCTGTGTGATTCACTGCAGAGGCAGCTATGACTTGGTTCTGACTTCATGATACGTAACGACTATTGTTGTTGTTGTTAGGTGCCGTTGAGTCGAGTATGACTCAGAGTGACCCTATGAACAAAATATCTGAACTCTGTTCTGCCCTGTGCCTTCCTCACACTTCCTGACATGCAAGAACCCATTGTAGCAGTCACTGTGTATATAACTGGGCAGGTGGATATCTCCAACATTTCAGTTAGCTCCTGAGTACATGAGCTGTTTCCACCACCTAGACTCCCTTTCCTGTGTATAACCCTAATTTCCCCAAGCCCTCCAGATTTTTGGAGCTCTGACATGTCCAGATAAGATGACTCACAGTAGACCCACTGTGATATGTTATTGTTGGGCATTATCCAGTGACCTTATGTGCAATAGCTCTGAATCTTGCCTTGTGCCACCCTCACAATCTCTGTCATGCTCAAGCCCTTCGTGGGAGTCACTGTGTCACCACTGTGTCAATCTATTGTGTTAAAGGGTCTTCTTTTCTCTTTCACTAATCCTCTTTCCTAATCTTTAGCCTAATGTCTTTTTCCAAGAATTGCTTCCTCCCCATTTTCCCAAGGATTCTTGGGCATCTCAGCTGTCCTGTGACTGTAGCTGCCACCAGTGACTTTTATCCCATTCTTGCTTCTGCAAATGTCACTGTGCCACCCCAGCCATGGGCTCTGATGCTACCCTGCTTCTGTCTTGGGTCCCCTTCCCACAGCCCTGTGCCCCTTCACAAGGTTCTCACTCTGGTTTCTCCTGAAGGTCAGGGTACCAGACAAGGACTTCAGCGCCACAGAGACCATACAGAAACTTAAGAGTATATGGGCCCAGTTTCACAATCCCACTAGGCAGGTGCCATCCGTACCTCAGGTCCCACCATCCAAGCGCCAACCTTGAACTTCCATGATCCTGTATCTTTCTTGTACAGAACACTTAGCACTCCATCTGCTATCCCAGGACTTGATAGGATGGTAGGCTTGAGAGGATGATAGGAATACACCACGGTGCTCCAGCCAAAGAGTAGCCTTCAAAGCAGGAGCTTTTGACAGCTGAACCTTCCCCAGTTCCCCTTGTCCACCCCATCATGCCCTGCGCCAGGCCCTCTACCCTAGAAAAAAAGAGTCCCTGAGTCAATACTAGCTTCCACTTTGATCCCCTGATTGGATACGATACAAATTTCATCTGAACAAAAAAATTTCTAAACATTAGAAAGGAAACAAGAGTTAAATAAAAAGCCTTAAAAACAAAACTCTCATCCAACGCATCCATTTTACAAATGGAGCACTTAAAATCTACACTCTCATGTCGTACCCTTTTTTCTGAAATCTGATGACTCAGTACCACTTGATTCTGATTCATGGCAACTTGGTAGAATTTTCTTGTCTGTAGCCTAGTGAGCCATGAGTTGTACCATCAAGCCAAAGGCAAGTGGTTCGAAGCCACCAGCTGTTCCATGAGAGAAAGATGGGCCGCCTCCTCCCATGCAGCTCACAGCCCCTAAAAACCCACTCTAGAAGGTCCGCTATGAGTTGGTTCTGACTGGATGGTGAGGAGAGAGAGAGAATAATCTTTATAGACACAGACCTTCAGATCGTCCTTCCATGGAGCCACTGTGTGGGCTTGAAACCCTCACCAACCATTAGATCAGAAATGGAACAAAAACTGCTTGCTCCACCCGGGACTTTGCTAACTCAGTGCCTGGGTCTTTTTTTTTGCTTGCTTTTCGTTCTTTTTAAATTTTATTTTATTAATTTTAATGAATGTTTACAGAGATTTTGGATTTCCATTCATTCATTGTTGCATTTTTCTCCCTGCCCAGCCCTCCCCCACAGTTCGCTCTTCTCTTTGAGAAGTAAAAGAAAAATTCTTTCATTGGTATACAATCCCTTTCCCCCCCCCCCAGTACACTCCACTATGCAACCTTCATTCTGGACTCTTGTAATAACCATAATACCCAATCATATATCGCTTTTAAACTGTACTCTCCCTCGTCTGTTTCAGTGCAGCATACATAATTTATCCAATTTTTCTCAGTCTTACCCCAAGCCTGATGTCAGTCCCGTTCTACAACAGTGGCACTATGCAGTATTTGTCTTTTAGTGCCTGTATCTTTCGGATACTGAATGTAAGAACATAAGCTACTCTTTATTAGACTCTGGTTCGCAACACAGCACCCTTGACACTGGGAGCTGAATTGTTTTCTATAGTGGACGCATCCTATGCATTGTACGATGTTGAGTGAAATCCCTACCCTATACCCACTAGATGTCAGCAGCAATGCCCACCTCAAGCTGTGGCGGCCACAAACATCTCCAGGCACTCCCAGATGGCCCTGGGTGGGGAGTCACCCCTGACAGAGAGCAGCTTTTCTCTTGGGTGTTGGTGCTGTGCTACAGGCGTTGGGCCGCAGAGCCAGAGTGCATGCACCATGCTGTCCTCTGAGGCATGGGAATACCTGTCAACTGGCTTTAGAACTAGCCTAAAATTGACTTGTTCATTATCAAATATCAATAACTAATTGAAAACTCTCTTCTAGATCCCTTCTCTGGGTATGTGCTTCTGTGAAGAAAATAAAAAGGAAAGAAAATGGGAGTTGGTGGATCCACCAGTGAAGACCCTGACTCATGGATCCAACTCAGCGTTTAACTGGAGAAACTGGATCCTGGGCAGCTAAAAACCAACCTTTTGTTTTCAGTAATTTCACTGTGAAGGGGTGAAAAATTTCTGTGAGAGGCTGTGAAATACTTTTATTTTAAAGGTATCTTAGTCTCACCTAATGCTAAATTGAATAAGCACAAAATGCACTTTTATACTTCTGAGTGTCTGTCATCTGCTTTCATCTCTGTAATGCCAGACGAGGGTCCTGTGCCCACAAGTGTGATTGCCGGGCTCTGAGCACATGCCTGGGCCCTGGCACCAGCTTGCTGACCTGGGCCTAAGGATGTGAAAGTCAGAGTTGTGGCTCAAAGTGGAATTGAAAAACCATAACTCTAATTTCTGAAAATTAAAGACCCATCACACACACACACACACAAAACGGTTACATCCACCTTACTTTGTGTTCTTTTTAGCCAAAGTTTCCACTGGGTTTTCCTTTTTCCATCTCTATCACTCTCTAGCTCTGCCCACACAGCCATAGATATAGGTACAGTGCTGAAAAACACAACACAGGGCAACCCTCTACCCACTCAAAGTGGGGAGCCTATGCCCTGGTGCCAACACCTCCTGCAGAGTTTCCTCTCGTTACTATGATAAATTTCCTGTCTTAAAACAACACACAGTTGTTCTCTACAGCTCTTGAAGTCAGAAGTCCAAATATGATCTGACAGGGCTTTATTCCTTCAGGAGGTTCTGAGGGAAAATTATTTTGTTGCCTTTTCCAGTTTATAGAGGTCACCTGCCCTTCTTGGCTCTTGGATCCTTCCCTCACCTTCAAAGCCAGGAACAGAGCATCTGCCAATCTCTCTGTGTATCCCTCAACTTCTATCATCACCTTGCCTTCTACTTCTCATCCTCCTCTCTCTTAGCAATGACTTTTGTAATTACATTGACTCACTTGGGATAAAGTCCCATTTCCAGATCTTCAATCACCTGTACTCTGAGGGCCTAGTGGCAAATAGCTGCACTGCAGTCTTGAAGGCACACAGTTCAAGGCCACCAGCTACTCTGTGGGAGAAGGACAGACAATCTCCTCCTGTGTAATTAACTGCCCCTGAAAACCCACTGGAGGGTCAGCTATGGGTCAGTTCTGACTCTACAGTACACAGCAACAACAATTGCCTGTGAAAAGTCCCTTTTGCCATATTGAAGTTCCAGGGATTAGAGTAAGAACACCACGGAGCCCATTATTCGGGAGATAACACCCTCTGGCCTGTGCACTCAGGAATGTCAACACAGGGCCCATGTGTCAGGGCCTGAGATTCCTCTTGGTGCAGGGCTGTGACTTCTCATCTCCTCCCTTCTGATCTAGTCAGGAGTGGGCTGAAGAAGTTTGCAAATTGTAATATGTGCTTTGCTTGGAGAAAAGAGAAGACAAACCAGAAGTAAGATCACCAGCATGGGGGGTCCCCCTGTGATGGTGTAAATTAGTTGAAGAGGCTGACTTTTAAGGGGTTGGTCCAAGTGATTAAGGATGTGTCCCCAGTGACATCCACTTGTCTCCCTCTAACTCCATTACACCTGTCCTTAATAGTCACAATGTTTTAGTTTGTAGTCTAAATTCATATTGTGCATGGTTTCTTGACCTTGTTTCTCTTCCATCCTTATTCTGATTCTGACATTATTTCAATGTTGCAATTTGCAGTCATGGCCAATAGGTAATAAGTTGCCATAATGGAGTCAATTCTGACTCATGGTGACCCCATGAGGGTCAGAGAGGAGCTGTGACTCATCAGGTTTCAAATGACTGGTGTTTCGAAGGATGATAGCCAGGCCTTTCCTCCAAGGCGTCTCTGAAGGGACTTGTGCACCATCCTTTTGGTTACCAATCTAGCACATGTACCATTTGCACTACCTAGAGAAAAAAAATTATATATAACTATCGACATTTATCAAAGTTCATAGAGTTTCTGGAGGCAAGTTGTTTAGGAAGTGAATGCCACTCTAAAGCACATGTTTTATTACTCATATTTTTTCCAGAGAGAAAGATAACGTGTTTCTTTCTACTTTATATATGCCAATGTAATTTTTCTGTGTCCAAATAAAGAGAAGCTTGAAGTTGGCACAGCAGATAGAAACCAGAGAGTCCAGTTCTCCTACCCCAACACTAGTTGATTTGTACATGTGTCTACATGGCGATTTTGATAATCGAATACTGTTATAAAAGATTACATGTGGACGGCCGTAACAGACAGAAATTACTTTTCTTAGAGTTGAGGAAGGCTAGAAGTTTAAATTCAGGACGCCAGCTCCAGGGGTCCGCCCTCCTTTCTTCAGCCTCCTTCAGTCAGGTGTTCCTCAGAGAACACCAGTTCCTTTACCTTCCCTGCTGTCAAGGAACTTCCAGGTGCAGGGACCCAAGAACACAAGGATCCACCCCGTTCCGGGCCATTCTTACTTGCTGGTATTGACTCTGGACTCACTTTTCTCACCTTTCCTCTCCAGTGAGATAAAAAATATTTCAGGTGACGCCCTAGGGAAACTCCCCTTCCACAGATTAGGACTGTATGGAATTAAGGTGTGTTGCATTCCACCCCTAATCCTTTTACAACCACTTGGTCTATGGGATCATGGCGGGTGATCACACCTTCACTTGATATCTTTGTTATGTTCTGTAGAGTCACCTTAGACTCATAGGGGCCCTGTTCAAGAGAGTGCTGAACGTGCCCTATCGTGGGCCAATTTCACTGTCTCCAACACAGCTGCCCCCAGCGCTGGGTCAAGTCCATCTCATCCAGGGTCTTCCTCTCTTGTGTGTCTTGGGAGGACATAGTTCAATCCATGATAATTACTGGTAGTCTTTAATTAGAAAAATTATTTCTTTCTCCTCCTTTCACCTATTTTATCATCCAGGAAACAGTCTTGCACAGGAATTAAAATATTATCTGTCCTGTCACAATTTTAAAGGGAAAGGCCATGGGTGCATTAGACCTTACAGTTAATTCACTGCATTAACAAGTGGCAATTCAGGTTATAAAGCAAAATGACGACGAGCAACTATATGAAAACACAATACGATTTGTAAACCTTTATTCAAGTGAAAAAGAAAATCCAATGACAAAAATAAATCAATAAAAACAAAGCTGATCAGTTACCCAGAGTTTTTGGTTTATGGAATCTTGCTTCCTAACTTAATATTTATGTGAAAAATATATCTGTTATATGCAATGAGTGCTAAAAACACCCCAACAACACAAAAACCAACCAGTAAACTCCCTGCCGTGAATGGATTCAACTCACAGAAGCCCTCCATCAGGTTCCCAAAACCCTAACTCATTGTTTACACGGTAGAGACGGACCAGTTTCCTCCAGAGGAGGGCTGGCGAATTCAACTGCCATCTTTTAGGTTATCAGCCCAACACATAATGCCCCTACCCAACCAG
>NW_006399883.1:6725180-6737630 GCF_000299155.1 Elephantulus edwardii
CAATGAATGAATGGAAACCCAAAGTCTCTGTAAGTTTTCATTGAAATTAATAATAAATTTTAAAAAAATAAAGACTGTGCAAAAATTCACATTAATAGAATTGATCTGTTGTGGCTAGGTGTTGTTGGGCCAATTCTGACTCCTAAATACCTCCTGTGATTTTGTGACTCTCTTTGAGCCAGCAGCTGAGTTCTTAACAACTGTGCCACCAGCAGTATCCTTGGAATGCAGATAGGTGTCACTTACCTGGAGAACAGTGCTTGAGTGGTGTAATGTGTCTGGTTGATGCCTCAGGTTGCTAACCAAAGGGTCAGTGGTTTGAACCCAGCAGCCTGGTGGGTAAAGATTCTCTGGTAAAGATTCAGAGCTTCAGCACCCAGGTGGAATATCACCACTGAACACGACTCAATGTCAGGGATTTGATGTCGTTCTAATAGGTATCTAAGTAAGATCAAATTGACAAGATCAACTATACACTGTTAGATAAGAAACTCAGGGAGCAGGGAGTTCTTATTAATGGGGTCAGAACTGACTCGTAGCTGGCTGGCCTCCTAGTGGGTTTAGGGAGGCTATAAATTGTACAGGAAGAGATGTCCAAGCTTCCTTTCAGGAAGCTGCTAGTGGAGTCAAACCACCTTAGAGTGAAAAGCACAACTCCCTACAGACTAAAAAACTCAGCAAGGAAGGGTGGGAATGGCAGCATACGCAAAGATTGTAATCGACACCACTGAATTGTACATGTGCAGATTATTGAACTGATGTGCGTTCTAAATAACATCAACAAAATAAGAGAAGTCCTAAATTTAGGGGGTGGGACAAACATAAATCGATCAATCTCAAAATGTTTTGCCATTGAGTCAGAACCAACTCATAGTTGATCTTCCAGCAAGTCTTGGTGGCTGGAAATAGCCTGGGAGATGGTTCACTTTTCTCCTGAAAAGTAGCTAGTAGGTCAGAATTCCCTAACTAACTAACTTAATAAATAAATCAAGTGCACTGCCTTTGAGTCAATTTCAATCCTTAAAGCCACCTTCCTTCTTGCATTTAAGACCTGGAAGTGTTTCTAAGAGGAGACTGCCCAACTTCCTCTCGCAGAACGACAGGTAGATTCAAACTGCCAACAGTTTGGTTAGCAACTTCTTATGTCTATGTACTACATGGCTACATATAAAATAAAATAAGTAGCTACCCCTTATTTATTTTGTATACATTATTGGTATACACTGATCCTCGTCAGAGGAGCAAGTCAATCTGGCTTAGGAGGCAGTACTCGTGTTAACCAAGGTGGGAACACTGGCCAAACGGAGTGGCTGGGACCATATCCCAACCTGTCAGAGCCAGGCAACTAATAAGTCCTTCATAACCTTGACATTCGTAGTGTTAGGACGCATGACTGACATCAAGAACAATGGCCCAGAACTACACACTATATTAAAGCCACAGGGTCTTTCTCCGCCTCTCTACTTTTAGAGGAATTACCTGCTCCATCTTCCAAGATGTATCTTTTCTAATAAAATGTCTTTGTATTCACCTTTACTCTTGTCTCCTAACTTTTCCTCTTAGTCGTGTACTCTAATAAGGGTTTGACCTTCCCAGGGGTTATTTTGAGCACATCTGCGCCAAAACCAGGAGATTTATTCACAGCTAATATGCCTGCTGTCTCCTATCTGGTTGACTTCTTTGTCTGGGCAAGAGGGACAAAACCTGGGCATTCATTGCATGTACCATTCCTGAATTTGCCTTTTAAGGATGAAGCTTTGAAGTCTCAGACCCTTAGGTAATGAGAGAAGAGGTAAGAGTCATCCCTTTTTATTATTGTACTGTCTTGGTTAGCAGTGCTGTTATAGCAGAGATGTCACAAGCGGATGGCTTTATCAAACAGAGGTTTATTCACACAGATTAGGAGGCTAGAAGTCCAGATTCAGGCTCCCAGCTCTAGGGGAAAGAGGAGAGCCTTTCTCTACCATTGTAGACAAGCGTCCATATTTCCTTCATTATTTGTAAGCCAGGTGTTCCTCCATGTTTTTTCTTGTCTCCCAGTGTCAAGGAGCTTCCCAGTGCTGGGACATAAATACCAAAAAAAACCAAAAACCAAAACAAAACAAAAAACCCTCAATCCACTCAGGGTGAACTATTTCTTGATTGTATTGAGATCTTAAATTTCCTAGGGAATCTCCTTTTATCTTGGATCAAGGCTGGGATGGGATTAAGGAAGGTTACAGTCCACTCTTAATCCTTCTACAAGTATTTGGGTTTTCAGATCATGGGTGATCATGACATAGTTTTCGTATTTTGTCATTTTGTATATTTTGGGGGACACACAATTCAATCTATTACTGATGAGAATTTGAAATGGACGACAGAGATGGATTGGTTTCTCAGCTCTCAAAGTGAGATGTGCAAGAGCAGCATTTTCTTTATATTCATTAAAGACAGTCCTATTTCATGGCAGAAAGGTCTCCCCTGCACTGTCCTTAGAGTCTAGGGGGATTCTAGGACGCTGTTAGATTCATCAAGACTCAGACAAGGGAGCAGACAGAACCGTACTGGAAACAGAATGAAGCTGTCTTGCAGAAGATAATGCTGAGGGGAAAAACACACCACAGCAGTTGCAAAAACTCAAGACAAACAGTTTTAGCCGGCACGCTGTGAAAAAGGAAAATAGGAATCAAGAACCTGCAAGTAGGGCAGTTCTTCCCTAGACATTTCATAAGTGCACTTGTTGGTTTTATACAAAGTCAGAGGAAAGGCTAGGTAAAGTACCATCTTTCCATTAATGTGCTAAAAGTAGGTGCTCACACATATTGCTTACAAGTTTCTTTGATGTAAAACAACAACAACACAGTTACAAAGCTTCGATGTACAGTGACAAGCCAGTCTTAGCAACGCATAAGTTGTCCTCAGACACAGAAAAGAGGTGAGACAAAAGGTAGTCTTGGGGGGAAGGGGTTGGGGGGAGAAGCAATTTTCCTTTGTTAATTCAACAAAGTGAGAGACAGAAGAGAATAACTTTACTTTTTTCAAATTTAATTTTAATGAAAATTTACAGAGACTTTGAATTTCTGTTCATTCATTCATTGTTGCACTTTTCTCCCTGCCCACCCTTCCCCCTCCAATTCACCATTTTTTTTGAAAAGTAAAAGAAAAAATTCTTTTATTATGTAACTAGTTAGGTGTCTTCTAGGGGAAGGTGTGTGGCTCTGAGGCGCAGCCTCTGATTTAAGTGTTCTTTTGTTTGATGGAGTTCCTTAGCCTTCTAGTCCAAACTGATTCATAGTGTTGCAGTGAGTTTTTCAAGGCACAATACTCCTGCCTGGTCTGCACAGGGTGAATGAATGGTCTAGGTCAGGCCCCCTCTGTCAGTGCAAATCCACCTGGATATGCCAAGGGAGAGATGGACAATTTCTTCCCTTATGATTTACAGTCTCAGAAAACCTGTTGAAAATACACAAGGACGGTGGGTCTAAGTCCTAATCATTATTTGGTGTATGAGTTCAACTCTTAGAGGTGTGAGTTTGATGACAATGAGTTTGAGATTTGTTGTTGTTCTATGGTGAGGCTACTGGCGTTTCAGATAATGAAGCTATATGTGATTATTAAAAAGAAGTTTCTAGGGGGATGGGATGTGAAGTCCAAAGAAGAATTGGCAATTGGAATTTTTTGTCAGTTCAGTTCACAGACAAGCAGTTGTTTTCTGCTAGACATGCACAGAAGTGCCTTGGCTCTGAAGCACTTAACATTATAGGGTGTAAGTGTTCAACTCTAAGAGCTAATAAGAAATTTAAAAATCCTTATCAGAAAATTCCATAGAAGATACAGAGATGTTGAAGTCTTTAGACACAGCGAAAGGAAAGTCACTGAGAGAGGAGATGGATTGACAGAAACACCATGACAATGGGCTCAAACTTAGCAATGATCATAACAAGGACGCACAATTGTGCAGCAGGTTCTTCCAACATACAAGACGTCACAATGAGTAAGAGCTCGTGCAAGACAACGCCGTTTTCTGGCGAGTCTTTTGGATTTTATGAGTTTAGACTGACCCCTGCTGGTGTACTCTGGAAGTGGATATCCTGCTACCATGGACATCTGACCTAATTTCTCTACCCATGTCTCATTTCTTCACCTACGTATTGTCAAAAAAACCATAAAAAGGACATATCCAAGACTTTCAGATGGCAAACAAACACATGAAGAAATGTTCAAAATATCTAACTCTCACAGAGATGTAGATAAAAACAACTTTGAGATATTATCTCATCCCAGTAAGAACAGCAAAGATCAACAGAGCAGGAAACAAATTCTGGTGAGGTTTTGGAGAGATTGGAGCCCTTATTCACTGCTGTTGGGAGTGTAAAATGGTGCAACCACTATGGAAGGCTGTGTGACGCTTTCTCAATATGTTGGAAATAGAACTACCATTTGTCCCAGTAATTCCACTTCTGAGAATATACCCCAAAGAACCCAGAACCACCATCCAAACAGATATATTTACAACTATGTTAATTGCTGCATTATTTACAATAGTAAAGAGATGGAAACAACCCAAGTGCCCATCAACACACAAATGGATAGAAAAGCTATAGTATAGTTATACATTGGAATACTACACAGCATTGAAAAACAATGAACTTGTAAAACATTACACAACAGGGGGACCCTGGAGGACATCATGTTGAGTGAAATATCTCAGTCATAAAAAGGCAAAGCTTGTCCATCTCATCTCACTAATGCCTAGTGAGTCAATGTCCATGTCTTCCATTTCATTTTTCACAATTTCTAGTTTTCCAACATTCAAGATGCAGCCTTTCCTTGTTCCAATTATTAAAGGATATTTGTCATTATTTTTCTTCATTTCAATTAATTTCCAGTCTGGGCTCTACCACTAATAACTATCCTCATCCCTCTACTGTTCATAGGATTTAAATAGAAATAGCTGCAAATAGTGACAAAAAGTAGTTTATAATTGGTAAAAAATAAGGCTCCAGGAGTTGACAGCATACCAATTGATTTATTTCAACAAACAGATGCTGCCCTGGATGCGCTCACTAAGTTGCGCCAGGAAATCTGGAGGACAACCAGCTGGCCAACTGACTGGAAGAGATCGATATTTGTTCCCATTCCAAAGAAGGGTGACCCAACAGAGTGTGGAAATTATTGAACAATATCATTGATATCACATGCAAGCAAAACTGTGCTGAAAATTATCCAAAAACATTTGGAACAATATGTCAACAGAGAACTGCCAGATGTGCAGGCTGGATTTAGAAGAGGTCGTGGTACTATGGATATTATAGCTAATGTTAGATGAATCTTGGCAGAAAGTAGAGAATACCAGAAGAATGTCTATCTGTGCTTCATTGACTATGCAAAGGCTTTTGACTGTGTGGATCACAACAAGCTGTGGCTGAGTCTGAGAAGAATGGGAATCCCAGAACATTTGATTGTGCTAATGCGAAACCTATACTTGGACCAAGAGGCAGTCGTCAGACCAGAACAGGGAGACACTGGATGGTTTAAAATCAAGAAGGGGGTTCGTCAGGGATGTATTTTGTCTTCATACCTTTTCAATCTGTATGCAGAACAGATCATTGGAGACACTGGGCTGTACGAGGAGGAATGTGGCATCAGGATTGGTGGAAAAATCATCAACAACCTGCATTAGGCGGATGACACAACCCTGCTTGCTGAAACTGAGGAGGACCTGAAGCCTGCAGATGGTCAAGGACTGCAATCTTCAATATGGATCAAAGCTCAATATCAAGAAAACAAACATTCTCCCCACTGGGCCAATTGGCAGCATCAGTATGGATGGTGAAGAGATTGAGATAGTTAACAGTTTTCATTTACTTGGTTCCACAGTCAACACTCTTGGTAACAGCAGCCAGGAAATCAAGAGACTAATTGCATTGGGAAAGTCAGCTGTGAGGGACCTCTCAAGAGTACTGAAGAGCAGCAACGTTAGTCTGGAGACTAAGGTGTGCCTGATCCAGGCTATAGTCTTTGCAATTACAAGCTATGCATCAGAGAGTTGGACAGTGAATAGGGATGATAGAAAGAGAATTGATGCCTTTGAGCTATGGTGCTGGAGAAGAGTGTTGAATATACCATGGACTGGTAGGAGAACAAACAGGTTTGTCCTGGAAAAGGTGAAGTCAGAATGCTCCTTGGAATCAAGGATTCTGAAGCTTCGTCTGACATACTTTGGGCATGTTGCAAGGAAGGACCAGTCCTTGGAGAGGAACATCATGTTTGGGAGGGTGAAGGGACAGTGCAGGAGAGGAAGACCCTTGATGAGATGGATCTATTCTTTAGTGGAGTGGTGGGAACGAGTGTGTTGGAGATGGCGAGGTTGGCACAGGATAGAACAGCATTTAGGTCTCTTGTACATAGGGTCGCTATGAGTCGCAAGCAACTCAATGGCACATAACAACAACAACAACAATAAAGAGGAAATAAAATAGGAAAAAGAAAGTGGGGAAAAGGGAGAACAAGCAATTAGAGCAGTTCTATCTGCAACCCCAGGTTTTTACAACTTTGCATATAAGGCAAAATGTCTTCACCTTTCCAGGTATTACTAAAACTAGTCATTCACTCACCTAATATTTGACAAAATAAAAGTCAGAAGGTCTTTAATAATGCATATGATTTTTAGTAGAGATGGTAATGGTAAAACAAAAGATGACAGCAGCAGCCAAAAAGGAATCCACCAGGAAGTAGTCTCCTCCCCAGCCAATCACACAAGTCCTTAGGTGCAGCACTCTGGGTGCACTTTCTCCAAGATGTGTCTGTTTGTTCTTTTGGCAGTCCATGGGCTATTCTGTACTCTTCTCCAACACCAAGCTCAAAGGCATCCATCCTTCTCTCATGCTTATTCATTGTCCAGCTCTCAGATGTCTAACAAGTGAATTAAAACAACATACCCTGAATCAGGTACACCTTAGTCCTCAAACTACATTATTGCTCCTCAATAAGTTGGAGAGGTCGCTGATGGTGGACTTTCCCAGTGCAATATGTTTCCTGATTGCTGGCACCAAGGATATTGATTGTGGATTCAAATAAGATGAAATCAGTGACAATGTCAGTTTTTCTCCATCTATCATAATGTTGCCCTTCGGTCCAGTGTTAAGGATTTTTGTTTAAAATTCATTAAGCTGCAATCCTTATTAAAGGCTGTATTCTTTGATCTTCTGCTGCAAATGCTTCAAGTCCTCCTCACCTTCAGCAAGCAGGGTTATGTCATCTACATAACGCAAGCTATTCATGAGTCTTCTTCTGATCCTGATGCCACATTCTTCTTTACAGAGTCCAGATTCTCAAATCATTTGCTCAGCATACAGATTGAATAGGTATGGAGAGAAAATACAACCCTTAATTTTAAGCCATGTGTCATGGTGACCTAATGGCACAGAAAGTGTTCCCTTCCTCTTTTCATACAACATTCTCTTGGTCTAGGAATAGGTTTAACATGAGCATAGTTAAGTGTTTCAGGATTCCGCTCTTCACAATGTTAGCTTTTTTTTTTTTTTTTTTTTTTAGAGAGAGTCATAATTGTAATGTTGTTAACAGAAGTTCAGGGTACTTTAGAAGATAAAAATAGTTCAAATAATGTCTCATGAAAAGAATCAGGTGGCAAATAACAGTTGCTGTTGTTTTATCAAATAATTTTCTGTTCTTTCATTTTATGTTTTCAATAGCTCATAATAAGATAAGCAGATAGCATGATCTCAGTTCTAAAGATGGAATATGTAAAAATATGTGGTCAAGCACTTTATCAGAAATAGAGGCCAGCTATTTCTGATAAAAGACAAAGTCTTAGAGAAAGAATAGGCTAGAGTTAAAAGTGAAATTGAGTCCTAAAAGTAGCTACTATGGGACATTCACTCCCACCATAAACTGGACACATGTATATGAAACAAGTCTTTTGCTGTGTTGGACAACAGGCAGAGCAAGCTTGCTATTGCTTTTCTGACAGGATACTGGGAGCAGGTGTCGAAGCAGATTTTCAAAGTCGTGAAATGGAATAGGCTTGATCAGGCTGAATTTTTTGGCACAGAGGCCTTCCTTGGGACTCAAGATTTCATATCTTGGCTCAAGGCCTGGAAGAATGGCTAATAATGTTCCGGGCAGACAAATTAAAGCTTAAACAGGAAGGTTTCGAGTTAATGAGGTCAAAGTTCTTGAAATCCATGGCAGCTGTAGAGAAAAGAAGTCAGAGGCTCAGTAAATAAGAAGTTAGAATTAGCTCTACATTTACCACAAGTTCCTTAATCAGGCAGGGAGCTCTGTGGCCTAGTGGTAAGGAGCTGTGCAGTCAGCCCAAAGGTGTGCAGTTCAAATCCACCAGCTGATCCGCAGGAGAAACAAGGACAATTTCCTTCCTGGTGATTTACAGCCTCTGAAAACCCACTGGAGGGTCAGCTCGGGGTTGATTCCAAATCGATGGTATACAACAACCACCACCTTAGTCACATACACCTGCCCACCTCCAGAGGACCCAGAGGGCAGCCAGAAGGCATTGGAAAGTCCTTGGCAGCTGTGGGAAGTTTCTTTGGCAGGTAAGGAAGGTAAGAGGTGCAGCAATTTAATTTCCCATTTCTGTAGGAATAGCGGGACTCCAAGGTGGGGGTGCTCAACCATCAGGGACAAGCGATCACAGTGCTTCAGAAAGGCACAGTTACGACAAGGTATCAGAATGTTTTGACTCATAGAGATTAGAGAGACGCCTGATAAATGCTACTTCGTGGAATTTTCATGGCTTATCATTTCAAAAGCCAGAGCTGCTTTATAGCTTTTTAGTCTGGAAGCTTTGCTGAATCCTGTCCATGAGAGACCTGTCGGTATTTGAAACACCAGGGCCTTAGCTTCTAGCACCATAGCAATGAACAAACAACTCATTGACAGATGACTGGTGCTTTGCACTGAAGGCATTGGAAAAAGTGAGATTCCAGAAATTGGCAGAATAGCAACTGAGGTGTTTCAACAAACAGATGAGGCACCCTGAATGTGCTAAAATAGATAGAAAGGCATTTGGAAGAGAGAAATCTGGATAAAGACTAGAATGGATCCATAACTGAGCCCATTCCAAAAGAAAAGGTGATTCAACAGAATGTGGAAATTATTGAATAGTATCATTGCTGGTTTAGGGTTGAGCTGTGGTGCTGGAGAAGAGTATTGAGAATACCATGGACTGCTAGGAAAACAAACAGATTTGTCCTGGAAAGGGTTAAACCGGGTGGCTCCTTGGAGGCAAGGATTCTGAGGCTCCGTCTAACATACTTTGGACATGTTGTGAGGAGAGACCGGTCCTTGGAGAGGGACATCATGCTTGGGAGGGTGGAGGGACAGCGCAGGAGAGGAAGGCCCTCTATGAGGTGGGTTGATTCAGTGACTGGAATAATTGGGATGGGAGTGTCAGAGACGGTGCGATTGGCACAGGACAGAGTGGAGTTTAGGGCTGTTGTACATAGGGTCGCTATGAGTCGCAGGCGACTCGACGGCACATAACAACAACAACATCATTACTGTGGCAGGTAAGTAAGCTGAATTCAAAAGAGGAATTGGAATGAACTATGATTGCAGATATCTGATGGATCTTGACTGAAAGCAGAGAATAAGAAAGATGCTTCCTTGTGTTTTGTTGACTAAGCAAAGGCTTTTGACACTGTGGATCAGAATGAATAACATCATTAAGAATGGAAATCCCAGAACTCTTTATTGTGTCTGGCCATTCAGAACTGCTATATAGATTAAGAGACAGTCATTCAAACAGAACAAAGAAATATTATTTGGTTTGAAATCAGGAAAAGAATGTGTCAGAGTGGAATATTTCTGGCATACTTGTGCAGTCTGTATGCTGATAAAATATTCTGAGAAAATTGATTATATGAATCAGAATTTGGTAACGGGATTGGAGGAAGATTCATTTAAAAAACCTGTGTTTTGAGAACGCAACCTATTCTACATAAAATCAGGAATATACAAAAAATTTTCTGATCAAAATCAAAGATTATATAGCCTTCAGCGCAAGTAAACAAAAATTCTCACACTTGAACAGATAAAGCTTATGTGAAACCTATACCTAGACTAGGAAGTATTGTCTGAACAGAGCAAGGGAACAGGGCATGGCTCAAAATCAAGAAAGGAGTGTGTTGTGGATGTATTATTTCTCCATAACCTTTTCAATCTATATGTGGAATAGATCACTGACGGGGCTGGACTGTGAAATCAGGATTGGAGGAAGACTCATCAACAACCTGCTTTATGCAGATGACACGTTGCTCACTGACACTGAGGAAGACTTGAAGCATTTGCTGCAGAAGGCCAAAGACTGTAGCCATCAATAGGATTGCATCTTAACGTCAAGAAAACAAATAACCTTACTACTGGGCTGATAGACAATTTCATGGCAGATGGAAAAAAGATTGACGTTGTTAATGATCTCCTCTTGCTTGGATCTACAATCAACATCCTTGGCACCAGCAGTCAGGAAATCAAAAGATGAGTTACATTGGGAAAACCTGCTGTCAAGGATCGTTCCAGGGTGCTAAAGAGCAACGATGTCAGTCTAGAGACTAAGGTGCACTGGATCCAGGTCATAGTCTTCTCAATTGTTTGCTATGTAACTGAGAACTAGACAATTAATAAGGGTGACAGAAATAGAATCAATGTCTTTGAGTTGTGGTACTGAAGAAGAATATTGAACTTACCAAGGACTTTCAAATGTTCTAAAGTGGGTGACACTAGTTCATTCTTTAGAGGCAAGAATTTTGAAGCTTCTTCTCACATATTTTGAGCATGTTGCCAGGAGGGAATAGTCCTTGGAGAAGGACATCATGCTTGGAAGGGTAGAGGTTTAGCACAGAAGAGGAAGACCCTGGATGAGATGGATTGACACAGTGACTGTGACAATAGGGTGTGTCAGAGATGGTAAGGTTGGCCCAGGAGAGGGCAAGGTTCAGAGCCATTGTTGATAAGTTGCTATGAGTCATAGTTTACTCCATGGCATATACAACATCATATTAGGAGAGCTCTGGTGGCCTAGTGGTAAGAACGTACTGCAATTCCACCAGCTGTTCCATGGGAGGTGGATGGACACTCTCCTCCTGTGCAGTCTACTACCTCTGAAAACCTGCTCCAACTTGACAGCACAAGACAGCAACATAGATGTAGTTTGGGGGGATAACAAGTAAAGATGATCTGAGAAGAATTGATGTCTTTAAATGTAATTATTAGTAAAGAATATTGAATATACTGTAGGCTTCCAGAACAAATAGTCTTAGATATAAGAGCAGCCAGTGTTCCTTAGAAGTAGTGATAGTGAGACTTAATCTGAAATGCTTGGGACACATTAGGAAGGGCCAGTTCCTGGAGAAAGACATATCGATGCTTGAAGAAGTGGAGAGTCAGTGAAGAATCATCCTTCATCGAGATGAATGGACACAGTGGGTAACAAAGGACTCGGTCAAGAGCAGCAGAGATCGTGAGGACGTCCCAGGACCAGGCAGAGTCTCTTTTGTTGCACAAAGCGTCAGAGTGAGACAGCCAACCGGACCACACCTAGCTTCAGAGCCTGGCATTCACATAGGCACCACCCGAGATTTTAGCAAATGATAGAATATTGACTATGATAGTATATTTTGGAGGAGGTATTTAAACCATAAACACATAAACTCTTTCTTTCCCTTCTATTTTCATTCAGGCATATGTCCTCTCACTTTGACTGCCATTCGAGTGACCACAAGCCCTTTTAGAATCTGTCAAAGGAACACTGAGTAAACAGACATAGGAATCCTTAGAGTAGTCAGGGTATGGCAGCCTGTCCTTCTGTGGTTTGCAATAATGTGTGTGTACACTTACTTTTGCTTTCCTTTTTTAAATTTGATTGAAAGTTTACAAATCATATTGGTTTCTTTCAATAAATCCTTCCTATATAATCAATTGTATTGTTTTGTAACATTACTTATAACCGATTATAACCGATTAATTCATTACACTGCCTCATCAAACCCTTATTGCACTTTGTGTACCCCTTCATTATTCCTAACTGTTCTGGATTAAGCACAACTTCCAGCAGTATCCCTGCCACCCACTTTCCTAACTTCCAGTGTTGGAATACTCACACACAGACTCAAAGTCAAACCTCAGTACAAACCTGTCCCACAGAAACCTTTATCAAATGTTTGTGGGAATGGAGCAAAAACTGGATGGAAAATGTACAGATCCATACAATAGTCTCTAGAAAATTATTTCAATTAACAAACTTAAAATTACAAGTGTTTACTCACTGTAACCTAATCAAAGTAGGTCTTTCATTTTGTGAGGAATGCAAGGAGGAAGCACATAAAATTTTCTCTGAACAGCACATCAACAGAGAACTGCCAGATGTGCATGCTGAGTTTAGAAGAGGCTGTAGTACTAGGGATATTGTTGTTGTTGTTATGTGCCGTC
>NW_006399883.1:6738870-6749166 GCF_000299155.1 Elephantulus edwardii
CAATGATATTGTTCTGTAGTTTCCACACTCAGTTGGATCACCCTTCTTTGGAATGGGAACAAATATAGATCTCTTCCGGCCAGTTGGCCAAGTGGTTGTTCTCCGGGGATATTGTAGCTAAAGTTAAATGGATCTTGGCTGAAAGCAGAGAGTATCAGAGAAATAGCTGTGTTTTATTGACTATACAAAGGCATTTGACTGTTTGGATCACAACAAACTGTGGCTAACTCAGAGAAGAATGGGAATCCTAGAACATTGATTGTGCTTATGTGAAACCTATACTTGGACCAGGAGGCAGTCATCAGAGCAGGGCAAAGAAACACTGCATGGTTCAAAATCGGCAAGGGTGCAAGCCAGGGATGTATTCTGTCTCCATACCTTTTCAATCTTTATGCAGAACAGATCATCTGGGACACTGGACTCTATGAGGAGAATTGTGGCATCAGGATTGGAGGAAGACTCATCAACAATTTGTTTTATGCTGATAACACAACCCCACTTGCTGAAACTGAGGACCTGAAGCACTTGCTGCAGAAGGTCAAGGACTGTAGTCTTCAATATGTATTGAAACTCAACATCAAGAAGACAAAGATTTTTACCACTGGGCCAATTGACAGCAACATGATAGATGGTAAAGAGATTGAGATTGTTAACTTTAGAGATTTTTAGCTTTAGTTTGCTTGGTTCCACAATCAAAACTCTTGGTACTAGTAGCTAGGAAATTAAAAGACTAATTGCACTGGAAAAATCGGCTGTCAGCGACCTCTTCAGAGTACTGAAGAGCAACGATGTTAGTCTGGTGACTAAGGAGTGCCTGATTCAGGCCATAGTCTTTGCAATTGTTTGCTGTGAATCAGAAAACTGGCCAAGGACTAGGAATGATGAAAGGAGAATTGATGCCTTTGAACTGTGGTGCTGGAGAAGAGTTTTGAAAATACCATGGACTGCTAGGAGAACAAACAGGTGTTCAAGGCCTCAACCCTGTGCCTGAGATGGTTTTGAAATTCTGGTGGGATAGACTCAAGGTCAAATTTTGCTTCCTGTGGATTTAATTTTCCTTAGCTTCAGCTTGAACTTGCATATGAGCAGTTGGTGGTCTGTCCCATAATCAGCACCTGGCCTAGTTTTCACAGCTGATAGTCAGCTTCTCCAACGATTATTTACACCAATGTAATCGATCTGATGCCTATGCATACCATCAGGTGAAATCCATGTGTAGAAGCCTGTGTTTGTTTCTTATAAAAACTATTTGCAATAAATTGTTGATTATACAGAATTCTATCATTCTATCTCCAGCTTCATTGCTGTTACCAAGTCCATGTTTTCCAACTACTGATCCTTCTTCTCTGTTCCCAACTCTTGCATTCCAGTCACCCATTATTATTAATGCATCTTTATTGCATGTTCAATTGATTTATGACTACAAAAGTTGGAAGAAATCTCTTTCCTCTTCTTTGGCTCTGGTTGTTGGTGCGTATATTTGAATGATGGTGGTATTCACTGGACTTACTTGTATGCACATGAATATTTTCCTGTCATTCACAACATTATATTTCAAGATGGATCTAGAAATAACTATGAAAGCAGCCCCATTTTTCCTTTCCTTTTCGTCTCCAGATTAGTAGATCATATGATCTTCTGACCCAAAATGTCCTGTGCTTATCAGATTCCTAGACCCTGTACCTGCACATCTAATCTAAATGTAATGTAATTCATCATCTTGCTTGAGGTACTTTAAGGTAATTAGTTAGCTGAGGTGATCCCAGTGTAGAGTGAATCCTGATCCTAATCACATCTGAATTATAGAGTTGTGGGGACACAAGGATCAACATAGACACCAAAGGAAGAGAGACATTGTTTGATGATGGAGACTGATGTATCTACAAGTTTAGGAATTCTCAAGAGTTGCTAGCTTTTCTAAGTTGAAATGGCCAAAAATCACTTCCCCCTAGACCCACACCCTGATTTGTACTTGTAACCTCCTGAACTCTGAGAAAATAAATCTCAGTTCTCTAAAGCCACTCACTTGTGATATTTCTGTTACGACATCTGTGAGGGCAAATGAAATGGTAGCAGGCAAAATGAGAATTGGAGCTCCACTAGAGTGAATCACGTGTTGTGCTACTAACTGAAAGGTTGATGGTTCAAATCCCTCAGGTGCTCAGAGGGACAAAGAACAGCCTCAGAAACTCAGTGGAAAGTCACTAGGAATCAACTCAACAGCAGGTTTACTTTTGTTTAGAAAGTAGTTGTTGTTATGTGCCATCGAGTCACCTGCGACTCATAGCGACCCTATGTACAGCAGCTCTGAAGTCTGCCCTGTCCTGAGCCAGTCTCTCTGACTCTGGCATTTCTATCACTGCCCTAGTTACTGTGTCATTCCATCTTATCTGAGTCTTCCTGTCCTGGGCTGTCCCTCCACCCTTCCGAGCATGATGTCCTTCTCCAAGGACTGGTCCCTCCTAGCCACGTGCCGAAAGTAGGTGAGATGGAACTTCAAAATCCTAACTTTCAAGGAGAAACTTGGTTTCACCCTCTCAGACCTATTTGTTTTCTTGGTGGTCCATGGTACATTCGTTACTCTTCTCCAATATCAAAGGCATCAATTCTTCTTCTGTCATCCTTAGTCATGGTCCAGCTCTCTAATGCATAGCAAGTAATTGCAAAAATCATGGCCTGGATCAGGCACACCTTAGTTTCTAGACTGATATTGTTGCTTCTCAGTACTCTGGAAAGGTCTCTGACAGCAGATTTACCTAGTGTAATTTATTTTTTGATGTCTTGACTGCTAGTGTCAAGAATGTTGACTGTGGAGCCAAGCAAGCTGTAACTGTGAACCTCAATTTCCTCTCTATCCATCACAGTGTTACCAATTAGCCCAATGGTAAGAATCTTCATCTTCTTGATGTTGAGCTTCAATTGGATTAGAAGGGAGTGCAAATGATGCTGATATTCAAGGAAAGGGCCGTGACAAGACACACATGCAGAGGGAGGGCACTGCGTATACAGTTATCTCTGTAAATGGAAATTGTCTTTCATTTGCTCCTTTCACTAAAATGCTGTCTGTCAGATGCTCTTCCAAAGGTAAGCATCCAAATTAAGACAGACTAGGAAGAAGGATTGGCCATCCACGTCCAAAAACATAACAGGCCTTTGAAAACCCTGTGTATCCTAGAGCACACACAGAATAGAATAACAGATATGGCAACTGAGGCTGAACTCTCAAATTTGGAAACACAAAGGAGGAGGAACAGTTGTAAACAGAAATTAATGATTGGAACTATATAGTTTTACCCAAAATAAAATACCAAGGGCTAAACTTGTGATGAGGAGGAGGCATATGGAGCAATGTGCAGGAAGCAAAAAGTGGTCCAGGTTCTACTCCGCAGTCCATTAGGGAACTTCCCACCCTGATGGACAGCCAGCAGAAGACGCATCTGTGTGGGCATGGGCCAGAGCTCCCCCTCCAATGGTGTTTTATGTGTGACACAAAAACAGTAAATCTAACATTGTGACTTCCTAACTCTCCTGAGAGGCATTTTGTAGGAGGAAATAATTAGTAAATGATCACCCACTAGCTCAGCAAAAGTCTACCTGAATTACTCATCTTCTATAGAATTATAGTTTTCTGACATATTCATTTATCCTAGGGGGAAACAGCACACACACACACACACACACACACACACACACACAACCAAGCTGAAATGACTGGCAACTTTTCATTTAAAGAAATTGAAGTAGAAGCTGTTTCGTGAAGAGAGAATAAAGAAGATATTTATTTACAATGTAAACCAGCAAATAAAGGAAAATTAAATAAGAAAGATTCATAGTTGATTAGTATTAGCTGCCCGACTAACAGAAGAACTTCTGTGATAGCAATCTCCTATTTCTTCTTCTCCATGCATCTTACTCTGTCATTTCTGACAGTCTAGTTTCTTCTTCTTCAAAAGAAGTATTTCCTGTGAAGAAAAGGGAAACATGAGTATACTTAATTTATTTTTCTATTCTTTACTCATGAATAGATTTTTGTAATAAACATCTATTATAACTGTTAAGCATTTATCAGGCAAAAATGGAATATTAAATTTTATGCAGATTTTTATGGGTTTTTTTTAGTGCCAACAATCAAGTAAGGAAAAACAGATTTAAATACTAAGAAAGAAACATTCTTATGAGTGAGTGCAAGCTGAGCCGTTACCTCATGCCTGCACACTATGCCAAAATACGCCCAATATGATGGACTACAAATATAATCTCCTGGATCTTAAGAGTAATAAAAACAAAAACAAAGAGTAATAAAAACAAAATTTGCTATGTTCTTACAAGATGCTATAAGCAAATGCTTCATGAAATGTAAAGCTTATTAGTAAGTAAACTCTGCAACAATCATGGTTGATAATGTCAAAAGGAAATTTTAAGATGAAACTCCAAAAAGATCAAAACCATGATGAACAGACATGAAGCTGTTATTATTTTGTTAAAATGTCCTTCTCACTAAGTGCATTAAAGTGAGTTCATTTGGGACGGGATTTCTCAATTTCTCCACTAGATGATTTGGCCCAGTAAGTCTTAGCTCTATTTTCCTGGGCTTTCTAGGAGCTTTAGCCGCAATCCTGGCCTCTCCCCACTAGATGGTAGCAACAAGCCCCATCGCTGGTCAAAACCACCGAGACCATCCTTTTATTTCACGAATCTTCAATGCCAGCTGGTCGTGGGGCTCCTTGACTCTATCCTTTCTCTCCCTGTCCTGTTCCTGAGGTTCTATCTTGTTGATATTGTCTGTCCCTTCCACCTCTTTCCCATCACGTTTCCTGGAGCCGGTATACGGCTCCCCAATTAGCCCCAAAGGTTCTTGAGAGACACACCTGACGCAGGCCAGATGATCATTACTTGTTCATAAAAACATTATGCAGCCACATGAGGCAGTGTTAATAACTTCTAGCTTACCTTTGGCGTTTTATCATCAACAAAAGCTATAGAGACTAATGGCCACCAGACCTGGGGGATTCCTTGCCAGTCAGTAGGAATGCAGGGTGCTGGGGTTTTTTTAAATAACTTTTTTCTTTCATACTGGTTTGCTTACAAAGTTCCTATATATTATTTTTCACATTATCTTCATTCACATTTTGTTTCAATACAGTCATTGTTGTTATGTGCCGTTGAGTCGTTTGCGACTCATAGTAACCCTATGTAGAACAGCTCTGAACCCTGCTCTATGCTGAGACAACCTATTGTCTCTGACACACATTACCCCAGTCACAGAATCAATTTACTTCATCGAGGGTCTTCCTCTCTTTCCCTCTACCCTCCCAGGCATAATGTCTCCCTCCAAGGACTGGTGCCTCCGTGAAACACACCCAAAGTATGTTAGATGGAGCTTCAGAATGCTTGCCTCCAGGTAGCAGCCTGGCTTCGTGCTCTCCAGGATGAATTTGTTTGTTCTCCTAGCAATTCATGGTATATTCAACACTCTTCTCCAGCACCACAGCTCAAAGGCATCAATTCTCTTTCTATAGTTCCTAGTCATTGTCCAGATTTCTGATGCATAGCAAGTATTGTTCAGGTACACTTTCATTGTATTTTATAAAATTAATCAACATCTAAATATGCCTACCATTGCCCTATCTTTCCAGATCCCCGTCAGATCTTTCCTATTTCCTTTACCATGCCCCCCCAAATCTGTGTAACCCTAGATTGCAGGGTATTTAAGAGAGAAATGCTCTTCGAGTATGGAGGCCACCTGAGCTCACAGTGGGTGGTCAGAAGCCTTCTCGGGTCCCCAGGGCCTGACCTGGGATGGCTCAGCTCCAGGTGTGTCGTCACACTGTGTGGAGACCCTCACTCATACTCCCGCCCCTCTCGCTCATCCTCACCTTGGTCCACGTCATATCGGAACTCCTCCTGGGCGTAGTCCCGGCCCTCCTCCCGGGAGACATCTACATCCTCTTCAACGGCCTCACCTTCAGAAATGTCAGTCAGTGGCTGAGTGTCCTCCCCAGTGTCGGTCACTGAAATACAGCCAAAACCAAATCAGACCTGTTGCTTCATTATTGATGTCAATTCCTACTGACTCTGTGTATGAGAAAGTAGAGCTGTACTTCACGGGGTTTTCTTGTCTGTAATCTTTACAAAAGCAGAGTGCCAGGCCTTTCTTCTGAGGCACTGCTGATGGATTTCAAACCACTATCCTTTCAGTTAATTATCAAGTGTAAACTATTTGCACCACTGAGGGGCTAATAAGTACAACATAGAGTGATAAGCCTGAAGACCCAGATGCTGGGGAGACCGCGGCCCTGTGGAGTTCTGCGATCTAGCAGCAGCTTCTTCCTCTTGATAGCAGCAGTGTGCTCCTGAGAAAGAAGGGCTTTCTGTCTCAGGACCAAGACCCTGACTAGATGGAAGTGTGGTGGAGCTGGCAACGCCGCCTCTCCTCTGCAGGGAGGTGGAAGGCTGCAGGCAGAGCCAGGCAAAGCAGAGGAGACCTAGGACTGCACCCCGGAAACCAACCCAGCCATGGTCCGGGCTGCACGGCCCTGAGCTCTGCAAGTAACTGAACCCATACATAAGATCATCATTTTACTCAAGCCGAACTGGACTGGCTTTCCTTCACTCGCACTGGAAAAATTCCAGGCCAGTGCACCTTACACGTGGACAGCTTCTGCGAGAAATCTATGATGGGCATGGAGAAGTGCTCTCGGTCCTATTGGACAGGATTTGTCGTGAACTGCTGTCAGCGTCCATGCTCAAGGCCATCCTGTACATGGGTGGTTCATGCCCTACCAATGGTCCAGGGGAGGGAAACAAAGACTGTTCTACCTCAGACCTGCCCACAGAATCCCCTGAGGTGGCAGAGGGGCTGCACCTCCACTCTCTCTAACCTACTTCTTTCCTCCTCACCCTTCCCTGGGAGCACCCCCTGGTGCACTCCCTGCACACAAATCTGCCCAGCACCTGCCCCTGGGGCGCCTGGAGACGCACTCACCCTCAGTGCCCGCGGTGTCCTCCTGTGCAGCCTGCGCCTCTGCAGGCTGCTTCTCCTCAGAGATTCGCGGCGTCCACAGCGCCAACTCCGTGATTTTGGTGGCTTTCCATTTGGGAACGACTGTTACTAATGTTTCCTCCTCCTCTTCCTCCTCACCTCTTTCCTAATTTTAAAAACGTGAACTTACTAATGTTTACATGAACCCAGTCACACATATTAGTAAGAGAGGCAAAGGGGTTGTGGTTTTGCTCCTTTATGACACTACATAGTGAAGCTGCCCACAGAGCAGTGAAGGGATCCAGTGGATCAGGTGAGTCACACTACTGACACGTTAATATTTATGGGCTGGATTGTGGTGACATTGTGTCATACATTTCAGCTGTCACTTTCTAAGACCTCAAATAGTAATAATAATAATAATAGAAGTTGTTGTTGTGTACCATAGAGTCGGAATCAACCTATAGCTGACCCTCCAGTGGGTTTACAGAGGCAGTTAATCAAATGGGAGAAGATTGCCCAACCTTCTCCTATGGAGCCACTGGTGGCCTTGAACTGCATGCCTCTGGGATTGCAGTGTGGCTTCTTACCACTAGGCCACCAGAGCTCCCTAACAGCAGCAGCAGGAGGAGTATGTCGGATTAATCCTGACTCATGGTGCCGCATATGGCACAGAGTAGCTTCATAGCGTTTTCTTGCCTAGAATCTTTACAGAAGCAAAAGTCCATGACATGTCAGACAAGGGACTTATATCCAGAATTCATAAAATACTCAAGCTCCACAACAAGATAAAAGTAAATAACCTAATTGATAAATGGGCACAGGATATGAACAGACACTTTACCAAAGAAGACATACAGATGGCAAATACATGAAGAAATGTTCAAAATCCCTAGCTCTAAGAGAGATGCAAATCAAAACAACTATGAGATATCATCTCACTCCAGTCAGAATAGCAAAATTTAATAGAAGAACAGCAAACATCAAACGCTGGTGAGGTTGTGGAGAAACTGGAACCCTTATTCACTGTTGGTGGGAGTGTAAAATGGTGCAACCTCTATGGAAGGCAGTATGACACTTTCTCAAAATGTTGCAAATAGAAATACCATGTGACCCAGCAATTCAACTGCTAGGAATTTACCCTAAAGAAACCATAACCACCATCCAAGCAGATATATGCACACCCATGTTTATTGTGTCTTTGTTCACAATAGCAAAGGCCTGGAAACAACCTAACTGCCCATCAACAAATGAATGGATAGAGAAGTTCTGGTGTATTCACACAATGGAATACTATGCAGCACTGAAAAACAAGGAACTCATGAAATATTAAGCAAAATGGATGATCCTAAGGGACATTATGCTGAGTGAAATATCTCAGTCACAAAAGGACAAATATTGCATAGGGCCACTGTTGTAAAACAGGACTGACATCAGGGTTGAGGGAAGGCAGAGAAGGAGGGGAGGAACAAAGCATACTGCATTAAAACATATGAGGGAGAGAACTGTTTAAAAGGGATATATGATTGGGTATTATTATCATGACAGGAGTCCAGAATGAAGGCTGCACAGTGGAGTGGACTTGGGAGAAGGGATTGCATAACAATGGAAGAGTTTTTCTTTTACTTTTTAAGGAGAAGTGTGAATTGGAGGGGAGGGGGTTGCCAGGGAGAAAAGTGCAACAATGAATGACTGGAAACCCGAAGTCTCTGTAAACTTCCATTAAAATTAATTTTAAAAAAACCACCAAAAAAAGAAGCAAAAGGCCATGAGCAAAAGAAACCAAGAGATACTTCACCATGTCAATACACAGTACACATACAAAGTGCTTCATAAATGGTATCAATATAAAATGCACCCAATGTCATGCAACTGGAAATTATTCAGCATGGCCTTTTAAATACATGATGAACTAGTGACACTGCATTGTCACTAGTGTGCCACTACAGTGTGCCACTGTAGGGAGTTGTGCTGCCATCTCAAAGCCTTGTAGTTTGAACCCACCAGCTGCTTCATGGGAGAAAGACCGACAGCTTCCTCCTGTGTGATTTACTGCCTCTGAAAACCTACTTGAGGGTCAGTTATGAGCCAGTTCCGACTCTACTAACAACAGTGGCACAGTAGTTGGGTTCGAACCTCTGACCCTCAGGTTAGTAGTCAAGTTAAAACCTTTTGTGCCATCCAGGGGCTTCACACTGTCCACCCACTTCTCAATTCAAGACTGGCTGTTTCATCCTGACTTCAGAATCGAGATACAGTGATTTCCTTCTTGCCATTTAGTTCCATACTAGTGCATGGAAATAAAGAAGAAAAATGAAAAAGAAACAAAAGTTCCCAAGAGTTGAGATGACTTTTTATTCAACCCACCTCTAACCTTAACAAAAACCCAAAAACATTCAAATCATTGTTGTGGAGTCAGAATCAACTTACAGCTGATCCTCCAGAGGGGTTTCATAGGCTGTAAATAGGGAGGAGATTTCTCACCTTTCTTCTGTGGAGCAGCTAATGGATCCTAAAAACCAGAGAGGCATGGTCTTGGGACTGGCAGCTCAGTTCCCTACAGATTAGGCTACCAGGGCTCCCCTAACTTTAATTGTTGTTGTTGTTGTTGTTAAGTGCTGTTGAGTCTAGTATGAGTCATAGGCACCCTGAACATTTTCATCATTTCTCTAGCTAACTTTAATAATTCTTTTACCTATGAATACAGGACGTGGTACATATTTTCAACTTACTACATCTGTTAAGCGATATTCACCGTGTTGTTCACATCCGATATCAAACACATATTTTCCAGGGCCAACAGGCTATGAGCAAAAGAAACCAGGAGATAATTCATCATGTCAACACCTAATATAGACTACAGAAAGCTTTAGAAATGTTATTACTATAAAATCATATGCCTGGGAAAAGTCTAACATGGATCTTTAAATGCTTGAGGAGCTAGTGACTAAGAAAAAACTAAGTGCATGTCCTACTTAGAAACCCTACCGATGCCATAGGGAGCGCTGGGCACCTAGTCTGTAGGGAAGTACGTAGCCAGCCCAAACTCCACCCCTTTCTCACTGTGCAAATTCAGCAGCAGCCCCCCAGGAGAGAGGCACCTCCTCCTGTGCAATTTATAGCCTCAGAAACCTAGCGCTCAGCCAGTCCCAGCTCAACACAATGAGAATGAATGGAAATGTTAATGGTGTTACAGTTAAATCGCTCAGTTGCTACCCAAAAGGTTGGTGATTTGCACTCACTAGAGTCGCTCCTACAGGAGAAAAGGCCTGTCAACCTGCTTCTGTGAAGAGTTGTTGTTGTTGTTGTTGTTG
>NW_006399883.1:6751791-6770788 GCF_000299155.1 Elephantulus edwardii
CATGGTTCTCACATTCCATGTCCCAATCACCAGTGTCTGCTTACAACTGTTCCTCTTCCTTTGTATTTCCATGCTTGAAAACTCAACCTCCTTTGCCATCTCTGTTATCTAAATGTTGTACATAGGGTTTTCAGAGGCCTGCTATTTCAGAAGTGGTTGGCCAATCCTTCTTCCTAGTCTGTCTTATCTACTCTACTCTGTGAAGAGTACAGCCCAGAAAACCATACGGGACAGCTCTGCCCTATCGTGAAGCTCATGCAGGGTTACTATGAGTTGAAATTAACTTGATAACATGCCCAAAACAACATGTCAGCAGCAACATATCCTGATGTGTTTATTTTTCAAGTTTTTAATAATTTTTATCTCTTTATAAAAGTAGTATATTCGTTACACTAACATATACACAGTACATTATTAACCTACTAGTGATTCAAAAGAGAAATCACAGACAAACAAGTCTGTACTGGAGGAGGTGCAAGCAAGTGCTCCCTAGAGGAAAGCATGGTGAAACTTCATCTCACATCCTTTCGGCATCTTGTCAGTAGGGGCAGATCCTTAGAAAAAGTCTGTCCTGGAGAGGGTGAAACCAAGCTGCTCCCTAGAGGCATGGTTTTTGAGGTTCTATCTCACATACTTTGGGCACATGGCCAGAAGGGACCAGTCCCTGGAGAAGGACGTCATGCTTGGAAGGGTGGAGGGACAGTGTAGGAGAGGGAGACCCCGGATGAGATGGATTGACTCATGGGAGTCATGGGAGCCATGGGATTAGGTCTGTTGGGGAGGATGAGATTGGCTCAGATTTCAGAGCTAGTGTATATAGGGCTGCTATGAGTCACAGGAGACTCAATGGCACGTAACAACAACAACTGGAGGAGATCCAGCAAAAGAGAGGACAACTCTGAGATGGACTGGCATGCCAGAGAGTGTGAGGATGGTCCAGAACAGGGCAAAGTCTAGTCTGTTGTCCACAGGCCTGCTATGAATCCCAGTCAACTTGAGGGCGCCCAACAACAACACTTATCACCTTTTAGGAACTATTCATTTGCTTTACAAACTCTTTAGGGAGCTTCTGCTGAGGCACAAATATCCATGCAGCAGGTTCTCAGACACCCAGGGTTTCTTTCCTTCACACTAGGGCCTCTTACAAGAAGAAGCATCATAAGTCCTCTAGAAGAAAGTGATCCTTCATGGGGACTGTAAGCTGAAAGGCAGGCTTGCCCCCAAAGTACCCACAAATCTTATCACTCCTCAGAAGCGGCCAGTGGCCTGCAACCAAAGAAAGGGCCCATCGATCACAGGGCTCTGGCATCGCCCCTTCAAGGAAGAAGAAAGTCAGGACATCTCCATTCCGTACTACTTGGCACTTTCAGTGGTTTGAGGTTGATTCCTGGCTGAGAAGCCCTGTGAGTACAACAGACCACTCACTGCTGGAAGACGACTGGAATTTGTTCTGAAAAACCAGCCAACTGCCCCTCACCCTCACTGCTCTGCCCTCTCTGAGTGTCAGAGCTGGATGCAGGATTTTCCAAAGCAAAACACAGCTTCATCCCCAGTGTTTCAAGTAGATGAGAGAAGACCCTGGAAATTTTTTTTTAAATATTTACAGATTTTCTGCATCTGAAAGAGAGAAAAAAAATTCTCACTGCTGTTGAGTTGGAGGTCATAGATGACCCTCCAGTGTGTTTTCTGAGGCTATAAATTGCACAGAATCATACTATCTTTCCATTAAGGAGCTGTCGATGGATTTGAATCAGCCCCCTTTGAACCAGCAGGACAACTCTCTGTAGACTATAGACTATGGTGGCCTGGAGGTGCAGCATTGCCTAATTTACTGACAAATGTTGGTGGACTTACATTTTTGTTCAGGAACTTGCCCTGGTACCTGTGGTTCAGGTGGATAAGCTCAGCTGCACCCTCCTGCTGCCCATTCACCCATTTGCCAACATACTTGCTGCCCGTCTCCGCGTAGACATAGGTGCCTTGCCCGTGCCTGGTAAGACAAGGAGCGTGCCATCATTTTGTTCCACTGCAGTGAAAACTGAAATTTTTTGCAGTGCATCACTTAAGGGTGGCTTCCCTTGAGGCTAGGCTCACACACTTGTTGTTTGTTTTCTGTATCTGAAGACACCTCCTGCTCAGTGTTCCCCAGCGAAGTAGACTGTCAGGCGCCTACCATAAGGACAGGCTTCTACTGAGGGACAGACACAGCCATGGTGAATCAGGTGATTCCCAAGCTACTGAGAGCAATGGTTCTCCCTCGCCTTACAACCTGGTGCTCGTGGTGTCACACAGACTCGCCCATGCACTTTGCCACAGAGGGGAGACAAGCGCTTGCAGCACTGGGGCCGCCTTTCTATACGTGTTCAGTGACATTTCATCTAGAAGTACTGCCTTGAACCAAGAGTTTTCCACTGCCTCACAGACTAAGGGGCTTTTGTCATAGTTCAATTTCTTAACTGGTAGAAACAACCATGTATAACAGTTGCTGTTAGTTGCCATCGAGGCAGTCTTGACTCAGGATGGCCCCATGTGTGTCAGAGAAGAATGGGACTCCACAGGGGTTGTGCCTGCTTTTTCAGACGGCATTCATTAAGCCTTTCTTCCAAGGTGCCAGTGCACTCAAGATCCTATTCCTTCAGTCAGCAGCTGAGCATGTTAACTGTTTTTACCCCAGGACTTCCATACAAGGGTACAGGTCCTCATATTTTTATCACATGAATAAATGTACAAAGCTGAAGATAAAAACCAAACCTCTGATGAAAAAGCCAGTCTCCCGTGTAGGTGTCATTGTTGACATAGTAGTATACGCCGTGGCCATGTCTCTGGTCATCCGCCCACTCTCCTGAAAGAGACAACACAATCCAGCCCTGGTGAGGAGAAAGAGTACCACCCTGGCCATGTCCCTGGGTGAGGCCCCCAGCAGAAGGAGGATTAACTGTACAGCCCGTGCAGCTTCTGCTGTATGCCTTGTATAAGCTCTAACAGGCTTTGGAAATGTAGCAGAAGAGGTCTCAGCAATGGCAAAGGTTATTGCCTCGTCCGCCTCCTCGGCCGTGAAGTTCCTCTGCCCTCTTTCTCACACGTTGGACTGCACAGAGTGGCTGTGGCCAGTTAGGGAGCTGCTGGTTAAGGGAGGCCTGAGCCAGGATCCCTGGTGCAAGTCTGTACATAGAAGGTAAATAGTGTGAGTTACGTCACCTGTGTGTACTGACAGCAAGCTCCACAGGGGATCAACAGCAGATAAAGGGTTCAAAGTCAAGTGAGTCTTCTCCTGTCCCAACGCCACATGCCCTTACCCTCGTGTGCTCAGTCATCCAAGGCCAGGGCTTTGGTCCTTGACTACATATCAGCATTCAGTCTATTTCCCACTCAGATCCCACATACTTTTGCAGCTCATTGCCCTGGAAGTCTCACCTACACACTATTTCCATTCACCTGGATACAGGCCTTTTCCACATGAGCTCCTGCTGGGACTCACTGAATGGCCTTGTCACTACCTCCATATAGGCATTTCCTAATGGCTTGCTCAAGACTTGATATGAAACACAAAAACTGGCAAAGATACTATGAAATTTATAACACATGTCTAGAGTATGGAAAAGGATTAATACTACATAACAGCACAACTACTTCTTAGGGCTCCCTACGCTGTTATCTTTCAGAACAAAATCAATAGATTTTCCCCCCCATTGGAACTGTTGACTAGGTTTGAACTACCAACTCAGTAGTTGGCATCTGAGAGCTTATCTGTTCTACCACCAGGGCTAAATACAGAAGACATTTCTAAAATTTGTTCTCATACAGAGAGACATTAAAAAAGTATCAGCTTTCAGGAATACAGAACAGTTAGTTGAGAGACTTGTCACATATTAATAAAAATTCCTTTGAAAAAAGAAGAAGTTCAAGCGGCTCTGAAGGAACTGGCAAAAAACAAGGCCCGAGGAATTAATAGAATACTGATTGACATATTTAAAAAAACAGATGCAGTGTTTGCTTCAGCAGCACATATACTAATATTGGAACAATACAGAAAAGATTAGCATGATCCCTGAGCAAAGATGACATGCGAATTTGTGAAGAATTCCATATTTGAATGTATGATTGATTTTTGAAATTGTTTTTTATTACGTGTCGAGTCACTTGTGACTCATAGAGACGCTATGTACAGTAGGCCTGAACCCTGCTCTATCCTGTGCCAACCTTATTGTCTCTGACACACCTATCCTCATTATCCCAGTCACTGAATCAATCCATTTCATTGATTATCTTCCTCTCCTGTGCTGTCCCTCCACCCTCCCAAGGATGATATCCCTGTCCAAGGACTGGTCCCTCCTTGCAACATGTCCAAAGTATGTCAGAAGAAGCTTCAGAATCCTTGACTACAAGAAGCAGCCTGCTTTCACCCTCTCTAGGTTGAATCTGTTTGTTCTCCTGGCAGTCCATGAGTATATTCAGTACTCTTCTCCAGCACCACAGCTCAAAGGCATCAATTTTTGAAGTACATATGAATATCATTGGTGATGTCAGATGGATCCTGGCTGAAAGTAAGGAAGACCAGAAGAATGTCTATTTGTGCTTTATTGAGTGTGCAGAGGGGTTTGACTGTGTGGATCATGACAAGTTGTGGCTGACACTGAGAAGAATGAAAATCCCAGAGCACTTGATTGTGCTCATGAGGAACCTATACCTGGACCAGGAGGCTGTTGTGTGAACAGAGCAGGGGAGCACTGCACAGTTTGGAATTGGGAAGGGAGTGCATCAGGGATGTATTCTATCTCCATACCTGTTCAATCTATATGCTGAGCAAATTATTCGAGAAGCTAGACTCTATGAAGAGGAGTGTGGTATCAGGAATGGAGGGAGACTCATCAATAACCTGCATCATGCAGATGACACAACCTTGCTTGCTGAAAATAAGGAGGGTTTGAAGCGCTTGCTGCAGAAGATCAAAGAATGCAGCCTTCAGTATAGATTGTGTCTCAATATCAAGAAAACAAAGGTTCTTACTACTGGACCAACAGCCCGTGTCATGATGGATGGAGACAACATTGAAACTGTCAACAGCTTCATGTTGCTTTAATCCACAATTAACACCCTTGGTACAAGCTGTCAGGAAATAAGGGAATGCATCGCACTGGGAAAATCTGCAGGTAGGGACCTTTCCAAATTATTGAGTAGTGATAGTGGTTTGAGGACTAAGGTATGCCTGATTCAGGACATGGTCTTTCTGATTACTAGCTATGCATCTGAGACCTGAACAAAGAATAAGGATGACAGAAAAAGAATTGATGACTTTGAGCTATGGTATTGAAGAACCCTGAACATTCTATTGATGGCAAAAAAAAACAAAAAAAAAAAAACCAAACAAACAACAACACCCAAATAGATATGTCTTGGAGAAGGTGCAGCCAGAATGCTGTTTGGAGGCAAGAATGATGAAGCTTCATTTCACATACTTTGGACATGTTGCTAGGAGGTGTTATTGCTTGGAGAGGGACATGATGTTGGGAAAGATAAAAGGTTGGCGAAGGAGAGGAAGACCCTCAACCTGGTGGATTGACAAGGTCACTGCTGCAATGGGCTCTTGTGTGCCAGGAAGTGTGTGAGGATGGCACAAGACAGGACTGGTTTCAGATCTTTGTTCATAGGGTCCCAATGAGTCGTACTCGACTCGATGGCACCTAACAACAACATGAATGTATGTATAAGGTAGTTTGTATAATACAATGTCTCAAGCTTTGAAATAAAAAAAACAAGCAAACAGATATAGCTCTAGACATGCTCACCAGGTTGTGCCAAGAAATCTGGAGGACAACCACCTGGCCAATTGACTAGAAGAGATGCATATTTAAAACAATATTACTAATAACACATGCAAGCAAATTCTTGATTGATGCAAGATCATCCCGAATCAAATGGAACATTACACTGACAGAGAACTACTGGAAATATAAACTGAGTAAAGAAGAGGCTGTGGTGCTAGGGATATAATTTGTGATGACAAATGTCAGATGGATCTTGGCTGAAAGCAGAGAGTACCAGAGGAAGGTCTATCTGTGTTTCATTGACTATGGAAAGTCATTTGACTATGTGGATAACACCAAATTGTGGCTAACCTTGAGAAGAATAGGAATCCCAGGATACTTGATTGTGTTCATGCAAAACCTATACTTGGACCAGTAGACAGTTGTCAAAACAGAGCAGAGAAACACTGCATGGTTCAAAATCAGGAGGGGAAAGTATCAGGGATGAGTCCTGTCTCCATACCTTTTCAATCTATAAGTGGAAGAGATAATTTGGGAGGCTGGACTTTATGAGGAGGAATGGGGCATCAGGATTGAAGGAAGACTCATCAATTACCTGAATTAGGCAGACGACACAACTTTACTTGCTGAAACTGAGGAGGGCTTGAAGCATTTACTGCAGAGGGTCAAGGACTCTAGTCTCAAATATGGATTAAAGCTCAATATGAAGAAAACAAAAATTCTCACTAATGGGACAATTGGCAGCATCATGATAGATGGGAAAGAGATGAGATTGTTAATAATTACAGCTTGGTTGGTTCCACAATCAACACTTGTTAGTTAGGAACACAGCAGTTAGGAAATCAAAAGACAAAATGCATTAGAAAAATCTGTTGTCAAGGATCTTTCCAGAATTCTAAAGAGCAATGATATCAGTCGAAAGAGTGAAGTGCACCTGATTGAAGGCATGGTCTTCACAATTACCTCTTATGCATCAGAAAGCTAGACAATGACCAAAAAGGACAGAAGAAGACTCAAAGCCCTTGAGTTGTAGTGCTGGAGAAGAGTATTGAACATACCATGGACCGTCATGAGAACAAACAGGTCTGTCTGGGAGAGGGTGAAACCAAGCTGTTCCTTGGATGCAAGGATTTTGAGATTTTGTCTCACATACTTTGGGCATGTTGCCAGGAGGGAACAATCCTTGGAGAAGGATATCACGCTTGGAAGAATGGAGGGACAGTGCAGAAGAGGAGGGCCCTGGATGAGATGGATTGACAAGTAATCCATTTGATGGGTAAGTAATGAGAGTAACCAGGTGTAGCCAGAGATAGTGAGAATAGTCCAGGATAGGGAAGGCTTCAGAGTTATTGTGTATGCATTGTGATCAACTCAATGGCAGCACATAATAACAACAACAACAAAATGGAATTATCCAAGCAGTGAGTGTTTAAATAAATAAATTCCAACATTTAGTGACAAAAGGGTGTTTCTACACATTTCTCCAAATCAATCTAATATTTATTCAGCAACTATGATATCCTATGATATTCATGGTTTGTTGTTTTGTTGTTGTATGTTGTATACCAGAGAGTTGGAACCAACCCATAGCTGACCCTCCAGTGGGTTTTCAGAGGCAGTTAATTGCACAAGAGGGATTGCCCATCCTTCTCCTGTGGAGTAGCTGGTGGCCTTGAACTGCGTGCCCTTGGGATTGCAATGTGTCTTCTTGCCACTAGGCCATGGTACTTAAACAATAAACAAAGCTACAAAGTCAATTCAGACTTACAGTAATCCTGTAGAGAAGGAGCAGCAAAACTGATGGTTTTGAGCTGTAGTGTTAGATAAGGGTACTGAATATCCATGGACTTCCAAGAGAACAAACAAGTGTCTTGGAGAAAATTCAACCAAGGTGCTCCTCAGAGACAAGAATGGTGAAACTTCATCTCACACGCTTTGGACATATTATCAAGAGGGGCCAGTCCTTGGAAAAAGAAATCATGCTAGATGAGTTGTAGTCAACTCCATGGCACCAAAAACCACCACCACCACCACCATAGGCAGCTCTGTAGAACTGCCATATTGAGTTCTAAGGAACTCTAATGTGTGGACCACAGGGTGTTGCTCTCCTAATCGAGAGGCTTTGTCTCCAGCACTTTGACTCCCACTGCTCTATGGGAGAAACAAGGGCAGCCTCTTCCGTTTGTGATTTACAGCCTGAGAAACCCAATGGAGGGACACTGTGGATGAAACCAACTTGATGGCACTGAGTCTAAGTTTGAGAATAGAGTTTTCAAGAATATACATCTTTATAGAAGCATACTGATCTCTCTTTCTCCCACTTAATGTGCAAAACCAAACCAAATCTCTTGCCAGGTTTAGAACCTCTGCCTTGGTGTCTCCTTGATGTTAGAAGAACATCTTAGTCACATCAGGAGTAAGTACATGGAGGCAATTGTGAGGTGAATAAGGAAACAAGGACCTTCCTAAGACACTCGGTGAGCATGTAAGGAATGGTGGCAGCAATAGGAAAAGGCAACTGAGCAAGGGAAAAGGTCTCCCAGACAAGAAGCCTACATTAGAACCACTGGGTCTAAAAATACAACGTGTTAATTAGAAGAGGGGTTGGTCAGAAGTGGAACATTGTAAAAAGAACATTGAGGAGACAGATGGTAAAAACCAGGTTCTGTGAAATCAGTTCTGACATATGACTATTCCTGGGCTCCACAGGGTTTTCAATGGCTGATTTGAGGAAGATTATCAAGCCTTTCTTCTGAACTTCCAACTTTTTCTTTAAGCAGCTAAATATGTGAATCATTTGCATGACCCAGGAACTAGGGTGAATGTTAACTCCAGCCCCATTGCCATCAAGTCAATCCTGATTCCACCATCACAGTCCAACCCCTTCCCAGGTCTATGCTCATCCCTCAGCCTCCTCTGTCACTAGTTTTCCAGCAGATTGACTCACAGGAGAGTGTGCTGGTCACAGAACAGCCACATTTCCCACTTTGGAGTCATTAGTGAAAAGGCAGTCTGATTTTTCTGCCCAGCCGATGAATCTAAGAATGCAAGGTGCATCTGAATGACTGGCTAATCGAGAAAATGTTAAATGCTCTCTTTAGAAGGGGAATCCCAGAAAGCCTGATAGTGCTCATGCAAAACCTATACTCAGACCTGGAGGCCACTGTCAGAACAGAGCAAGGAAACACTGCATGGTTCAAAATCAGAAAAAGAATGTGTCAAGGATGTGTCTTGCCTCCACATCTTTTCAATCCGTATGCAGAACAGATTATTCGAGGGGCTGGACTTTATGAGGAAGAATGCAGAGTCAAGATTGGAGGAAGACTTACCAATAATCTATGTTATGTAGATGACACAATCTTACTTTGAAACTGAGGATGGCTTGAAGCACTTGCTTCAGAGGATCAAGGACTTTTAGTCTCCAATATGGATTGAAGCACAACATCAAGAAAACGAAGATTCTCACCACTGGGCCACTTGGCAACATCATAGATGGAGAAGAGATTACCAGTTCAGCTTGTTCAGTTCCATAAACCACGCTCTTGGCACCAGCAGTTAGGCAATAAAAAAGCAAATTACATTAGGAAAATCTACTGTCAGGGACCTCTCCACAGGGCTAAAGAGCAATGGTGTCAGTCCAGAGAGTAAGATGCACTTGATGCAGGCCCTGGTCTTCACAATTACTTGCAATGCATCAGACAGAAGAATTGATGCCTTTGAGTTGTGGTGCTGGAGAAGAGAATTGAACATACCACGGACTACCAAGAGAACTAAGAGATTTGTTCTGGAGAGGCTGAAACAAAGAGCAAGGGAACACTGCATGGTTCAAAATTGGGAAGGGCGTATGCCAGGGATGCATCCTATCTCCATACCTTTTCAACCTATATGCAGAAACAGATTATCCGGGAGGCTGGGCTCTATGAGGAGAAATGTGGGGTCAAGATTGGTGGACGATTTATCAACAATCTGCATTATGCAGATGACACAACCCTGCTTGCTGAAACTGAAGAGGACCTGAAGCACCTGCTGCAGAGTGTCAAGGACTGCAGCCTACAATATGGATTGAGGCTCAATGTCAAGAAGACAAAGATTCTCACCACTGAACCAATTAGCAGCATCAAGATGGATGGTGAAGAGATTGAGATTGTACACAGCTTTAGTTTGCTTGTCTCCATAGTCAACAGTCTTGGCACCAGCAGCCAGGAAATTAAAAGACGCATTGCCATGGGAAAGTCTGCTATTAGGGACCTCTCCAAAGTACTGAGGAGCAATGGTGTCTCTCTGGAGTCTAAGGTGCGTCTGATACAGGCTATGGTCTTCGCAATCACTTGTTATGCATCAGAGAGTTGGACAATGACCAAGGAGGATAGAAGGAGAATTGATGCCTTTGAGCTGTGGTGCTGGAGAAGAGTATTGAGAATACCATGGACTGCTAGGAAAACAAACAGATTTGTCCTGGAAAGGGTTAAACCGGGTGGCTCCTTGGAGGCAAGGATTCTGAGGCTCCATCTAACATACTTTGGACATGTTGTGAGGAGAGACCGGTCCTTAGAGAGGGACATCATGCTTGGGAGGGTGGAGGGACAGCGCAGGAGAGGAAGGCCCTCTATGAGGTGGATTGATTCAGTGACTGGGGTAATTGGGATGGGAGTGTCAGAGACGGTGCGATTTGCACAGGACAGAGCGGAGTTTAGGGCTGTTGTACATAGGGTCGCTATGAGTTGCAAGCGACTCGATGGCACATAACAACAACATCTCACTTACTTTGGCCATGTATCCAGGAAACACTAGTCTTTGGAGAAGGATATCATGCTTGGAAGGATGGAGGGACAGGACAGGAGAGGAAGAGCCCGGACGAGATGGATTGATACAATAACTGGGCCAAAGAAGATAGCTGTGTCAAAACCAGTGAGATTGGCTCAGGACAGAGAAAGACTCAGAGCTATTGTGCATAATAGAGCCACTTTGAATCATGGTGACTTGATGGCACATAACAACAACAAACTTGCATTTCAATATTCACAAACAAGTTTGATTATGAAAGGCAAAACCTTTGCAACACAAAACAAATACGAAACTTGTCTTGGCATGACATTTTACCTTCATATCGTGATCCATCCGGATATATGAAAGTGCCTTGACCATGCTTTTTATTTTTGACATATTCTCCAATGTAGCGGGCACCATTTTTAAATCTGTAAGTTCCCTGAAATACATTAATTATGCAGTTTATATCATTCCGATATGTCCTGCTCACCAATAGATTCAACACCCAGCCAGAAAAACCCTTCACTCAGTGATGGTTCTTACATGGCCATGTCTTTTACCAAATTCGTAACTCCCCTCGTAGGTGTCCCCATTGGAAAGTCTGGCTCTCCCGTGCCCATGCCGCTCACCTGCATTGTTCCTCTCCCCCTCATACTCCTAGGGAGAGAAACAGAGAGAGTCACAGCTACCATTTCATCAGCACACCGCGTCTGCTAAGCATTTTAGAAACACTTTTTATGGAGGCATTTGGATTATGATGTTGGGAAAGAACACTGAATTTACCATGGATTATAATTGGTAGCAGGAACAAATCTCTTTTGGAAGAAATGCAGCCATACTGCACCTTATAAGTGAAAATGATAAGACTTTGCCTCACCTACTGTGGACATGGTATCAGGAGTGACCAGTGCCTGGAGACGGGCATCATGCATGGAAAAGCAGAGGATCAGTAAAGAAGAAGACCCTCCCTGGGATGGACTGGTGAGGATGACCATGGATTGGGTAGCATTTCACGTCATTGTACTTGGGTTTGCTATGAGTAGGGATCTACTCAGTGGTACCTCACAACAACATTCCAATGAATCCTCTTACTTTTCTATACCATGTAAAAGTTCCCTTAGCTTATAGGGGAGGTTAAGTGACCAGGCCTGGGCAAGATGAAGCATTGCCTTTCAAGGCCTCACAACTAGTGGCTTCTCATGGTGGACACTACCTTCTTTTCAACATTTGCATTTTCAATTTGCTATGATAATCCCCCAGGAGTAAAGCCAACCAATTTGAGAAAATTACCAGGTGCTCTGAGGCTTAGTCTTCACAGGAATATGTTTGAAATAGTGTATGCAGGTGAAACAGGTCCAAACCTCAACAAACAGAGTACTCATTTATTTCCTCTGAAATCTTGGACTAGGGAGTTCTGGTTGCCTATTGGCAAGAAGCTGTGCTGCAATCCGAAAGGCACATGGTTTGAAGCCACCAGCCGCTCCATGGGAGAATGATGGACAATCTCCGCTTGTGCGATTAACTGCCTCTGAAAACCCACTGGAGGGTCAGCTATGGGTCGGTTCTGACTCTATGGTAAACAACAATAATCTTGGACTTCCTGTCTTACTTGTTGATAATGTCAACTATGAAGGGCTGAGATTAAAGAGTGATGAGGAACCTTGACTGCCTTTTGGGAAGGATTGGAAGTCAATTGGGACCTTTGAATGTATCTTTCATAACCGAGTTAAAAAATTATCTAATGATGCTTTTTACCATCTATACATAAACTGGAAGCAGGAGTGGCATCTACTTCTTAAATAACATGCCTCCGGAAGCTCTACGAACTTTGATAAATGTCGCTAGTTGTAGAGGGGCTTTAGGTCTTTTGTTCATATGGTTGCTATGAGTCATGCTCGACCCAAAGGCAATCAACAACAACAACAATCCTGGACTTAAAATGCAACGAGCTTTTCCCTCTGAAGAAGCTACAATGAAGAGCAGGATGTTAGGAGGGAGGAGCTAGAGAATAAACTGAGCTCCTCAGGGTTGAAAAACGAATCGTCTAACTCAATTTACCTGGTTGTGCAAATAACCAACAACATAGCTGCTAAGTGAAAGGCTGGAAGTTGAGTGTGTTTGAGATACCTCAGAAGAAAGGCATGGCAATATACTTCTTAAAAAAAATTCCACTAAATAACCTCTGGGATAAAATTCTACATTGACAAATATACAGTCACCATGAGTTGGGGATGACTCCTTGACACAGAGACTGTGACAACAGGCCTGAGTGTGTCAGAAATTGTGAAGATGGCACAGAACAGGACAGTATTTAGATCAGTTATTCAAAGGGCCACTATGTGTCATACTATACAGCACCTAACAATAACAACAACTGTAACCATGGCAACAGGGGGGAATAGATATTAGGAGACATTGGTGGTTCAGTGATTGAATTCTTATTTTCCATGTAGGAAACATGTCCCTCCAGGACCTCCCAGGATGGCAGGGGAACCACAGAGAGAGAGAGGACAGCTGCAGCCTGGGCCAGGGAGGTCTGAGGAAGATTTCTGAGGGTTTTGAAGAAACCATAGTCAGCTGGAGCTGGACATGCAGATCAGGTTTCCTAGGCTGGAGGGATAGTGTTGGAGGAGCAAAGAGCAAAGAGTGAAGGAGATGCTTCAGAGAGAGGATCAATGAAAAACAGAGGTATAGGAGGAAGCCAGGATACTTGCCTCCCCGAGAATTTATCATAAAGGAAGAATGTTATTGGGCTATGAGAAGCCATCAAAAACATCAACAATTTAACAATATCCAAGTGGCAGTGTCTGGAGAAATCACATGTCTGGATATAAAGATGCAGGAATCACATGGGGAAGCAAATGCCATAGGAATGAGGAGAGGCTTGATCATTGTAAGAGAAACTTCACTCTGCTGGGTTATCCGTGTGGTCCTTGGCCTTGACCTCCTGAGAGAGTCTAGTTGCTGTGTCTTTGCTCAGCTGGGAACTCCTAAGGGCAGGCTCTGATTTTCCCAGCATTCATGCAGATGTCTTTCACGTCATTTTTTACCTCACCTTGACCACTCCTTCCTTAAGTCCACTGATGACACTTAAGAATGATGTTTGGAGCACAATAATTACCAGTTCTTAATAGCCTCCCTGTTAGACCACAATAAAGGACACAATTTTCATTTTCTACAACACTGTCCTAGCCCAGGTTATTATTAATTCGAGCTAATGCCTGATTCCACAATTCAGCACATACAGCCCGGCTTTCCTCACAGCTCTTGACCATATTACTGTCTACATCATGTAAAACTGGAATCAAAGAAATCACTTTAGAATTGCTAACCTAAGAATAAAAACACCAATTTTAGTACTGTGACATGAGTTTCTATGCTAGTACACTAGTTTCCATTTTAAGTAGTTAGGCCTATGGATTTTATTCTGCAAATCACTGTCATGAATAGCCATCAATGCATCTTTATGTTACATTACCAGTGAAATAGCTGGAAGAACACATCTAATTTCTTTAAAGTGCTCTCAATTGTGTTACTTGCTGCACCTTTCATCATCTATGATGTTAACAGGACACTGTACCTATATTAAAAGGGCCAAGAGTAATGCCTTTTTGTTGAACATGTCTATAGAGTTCATAGAAATGCTGAAATTTGTCAAACAGCCCTTCCAAAAATTATCACTGAAAAATAGACAAATAAATTGATATGCCTAATTTCTTAAAAAAAAAAATAAACAAGGAGCAGGTTCTGGACCTGAGCAAAGGGAATAAGAAGCTGTAGCTATTTGCCATATTGTCATTTCTGACTCAATAGTGACCCCATATGTGCAGAGTGGAACTAGAGTTTTCACAGATGTGACCTGTCAGTAATAGATTGCAAGACTGTCTTCCTAGGTACTTCTGCATGGGGTCAAACAGCCAACCTCTCCATGTAACCATTTGTTCTATTCAAGAACTCTGTCCAGGGGAGTTCTGGTGGCCTAGTGGCAAGGAGCTGCAACAATCCCAGAGGCACACGGTTCGAATCCACCAGATGCTCTGCCGGGGAAGGAGGGACAATCTCCTCCTGTACCAGTCAGATCCGATTTGACGGTACACTCACATAAAAATAAAATAAAAAAAGATTTTTTAAAAAAAATAACTCTGTCCAGTGAACAGTGGATCCTTGAAAGGTGGATATATATACTGGACTAGCCACTTCCATGTAGTTGATGTTCAAGTTCCACATTTGGGGCTTGGCTCCACCGAAAAGTAGAAAAAATAAGGGGCCTCCTCTCCTCTAAACATTAGTTTAAAATACTTATCAATAAGTAAAAAATAAGTTAGTCACAAAGGGTCTCTATTTTTACAAAATACCTAGAATAGGTAAGTAAACACAAGCCCAAGTTCACTAGTGGTCCCCAAAAGTGGGTAGGAAGGGTATACAGGGCTCTGCTCTGGAAACACAGAAATTCTGTTAATGATGATGAAAAAAAAAATGGAAAGAAGTAACAGTGACAGCTGAACAATTAACGTCATTGACTTATACATGGAAAGAATGATGGAAATTATGTAATTACCACAATTTAAGAACAAATTCACTCCATCTATGGCAATTTAAAAACACACACACACACCAAAAAAAAAACCACACTGGGGAGAAGAGAAGCAGGAAGGCAGGAGGTTCTTTAAGCTCTCAGACAAAGTGGTCCTTTTCAATAATGCCTCCAAGCCAGCCTCAATTCCAAGAAGCCAGTCAGTTAGGAATGAAGCAAGAACATGTCATTCTAGGTCTACATAGTAGTATCTCCAGCAGTGAGTGATAAGTTCCTTGGGAAAATGAATTGCAAGACTTTGTCTCACATACTTTGGCCACTAATAGGATGGACCAATCTTTGCAGAAGTATCATGATTGGTAAAAAAACTCTCATTTCCTTGGAGTCTGAATACATTCATGGCTGACCCTCCAGTTGGTTTCGTAGGCTGTAAATCACACTAGAAGAGACTGTCCATCTTTCTCCCAATAATCTGTTGGTAGGTTCAAGATGCTGATTGGTTTCAGCTGCCAGAGAAGTTAGCAAAGCAACCCCCTATGGACTAAGCCATCGGAGCTCCCTCTACTATAGACTGGAACCAAGCCCACAGCACCTAACAACATCTCTCTATCTCTGGACCCAAGTCCTCTCAGCACTTCTTGGAGGTTGTCAAGAGATATGTTCTCTCCTTGTCGATCATCCCTTGTCACTACTTCAATGCAGGGGCCAATGCAGTCCTTGTAACCCTAGCTGGGCTGCATGGCGACTGTAGTGCTGGTACCCTGGTCCCACTTCCTCTCCAGTCTGCTCATAGCTCGATTACAGAAATAATTGATTCAAAGACTGCTGGCATTTGGGAACTGGGGGATCTAAGAAAATTGCCTCCATAGAGACTGAGCATGGGGTAGAGAGGGAACTCAAACTTTGACTTGGAAACTACCTTTCAAAGAGGAAAGGGGGACTGGACGAATGGGAAAAAGGGGATTAGCAACTGGAGATCTTAAGGGTTCACCTTTCACCATTACTTCAAAGTAGGGGCGCAGATGGTCCTAGTAACCAAGGCTGGGCTGCGAGGGCATTGAGATCCTGATTCTCCGGTCTCAACGTCTCCCTCCCTGTGCAACAACTCTAGATCCCTGGACTCTCACCCCAAGATCATTTTCTCTCTCCTCCTCCAACTCCTCCGAACCCAGATCCGACATGGTCTCCCTTCAGCGTGAGTCCTGGCCGCCGCCGAGGCTTACACAGCTAAATTTCTATCCCTTTAGGCACCTGCAGCCAGCACCCTCGCGTCCGCAGTTGCCTGGGTGATGAGCCTGACCCTCCTGGCTGGAGAGGGCCGCGCCAGGAAAAGGCGGAGCTAAAGGGGTAGGGCGGGGCCAGTAACAGCCATAGGCTACTGTCCCCGCAATGGAAGGGTACATCCACCAATCACTGTCCTAGAACAGGAGAGGCCCCGAGGGAGCGAACCGCAAGCGAAGTGGAGCTGTCGGGTGGCTGTCCTGACACCCCAGCACTTTGACGGTAACCTGCGCCTTTGTCTCTAGCCCCTGTGCTGTTTGGTGCAGTAGCAAGTGAAGCTGCAATGAAGAGCCATCATTGTAACTGAACCCCAGAGAGCATATGGGCAGCAGGTGCGTCAGGGCGTGCCTCAAGGGGGAGGCCCACCCCGAGGTCCTTGCGTCTTCAGGGCTTGACTTGCTCTTTCTTTTCTGAGTTTTGACCATTTGGTGCTGGCGTTCCAGGGGTGTGTTCACCGACATCTTTTATTTGCAAACCCCTCCACCATGATTGAGGAATCACCTCTGACAGTTTATAGCAGATGTGTGTGCACACTGACATCTACCAAGAGTCCACGTTCCTCCCTCAAAGCCCCTATAAATCCCAACCACTTTGCCGTCTTTCAAGGGCCTCTGACTGAGGTGTTCCAAACCATGCGCATTCACAGCATACAGATTCACTCATTAAATCCTGTCCTCCGGGCCTCTCTGTTACTGTCCTCTATATTCTTCTCATGCAGTCACCTGACATTCCTATCCAGTGGTATGTATATTCTCCTGTCCATGCTCTGTCCTCATCCTAGAAGCAGCCCCTCCTACGTCTGCCCTTCCCCACTGTCCTCTCACTAAACTCTGGAAATGTTACCTGCTGTTGAACTGCTTCAGGCTCATATGTCTATGAGCAAAACGCTACCGGGTCCTGCCCCATCCTCATAATTACTGATATGTCTGAGCACATTGGAGCCAGTGTGTCAATCCAGCTCATTAAAGGTCTTCCTCTTTTTTATAATTGTTGTATTGGTTTACAATAGTTTATATTGTGTTTCAAACATGTACATTGTTTTTGGGGGGGGGGTGCCTCCTCCCTTCACAAACCAAACTCTGAGACCTGGCGGTTTCCCCCTTTCCCATTCTTAAACCCCTCCCAACCGCCTACCCTTCCCTCTTTGACTATCCATAGACATCTTACTAGTTATTCTTCTGCTTTTACAGTAATGGTCTTACACAGTATTTGTTCTTATGCGCCCAAATTAGTTTACTCAGCATGATGATGCTTCCTCTTTTTTCTTTCTTTTTTTTTGTTCTTGCTAACCATCTCCGTTGCCAATTTGCCAGGCATGCCGTCCTTCCTCCAGGGAGTGGTCCTTCCCTACCGGCATGACTGAAGGTGAAGCCTTGCCACCCTCCCTTCTGAGGAGCTATATAGCTTCTAAACAAATTTGTTATTCTAATAGTCAATGGTGTATTAACTGTATTCACCAACACCATATTTCAAATATATAAATTCTTTTTTTAGTCTCTCATATTCTTTGCCCAGCTGTCACATGGATATGAAAGTGATTCAAAGACTATGGCTTGAGTCAAGCACAACTCGGTCTTTGAGGTGACATCTTTACCTTTTTAACACTTTAAATAAGCTTTGACAGCAGATTTTCTCAATGCTATGCAGCATTTTTTTTTTTTTACTGCTGTCTGTGGGTGTTCATTGTGAATCCACGTAAAATGAAATCCTTCTCAAAGTCAATCTTTTTCCAATTTATCATTATGTTGCTTCTGGTTCAATTTTCCCAGGATTTTTATTTTATCTTGTCAAGTAACCCCTTCCAAATTCAGGAAATAGACTGCTACTTAATCTCTAGATCCCCAGCCTTTGGTCCTCTAAGTCACTTCACACTCCTCCTCCACAAAGAAATCCACTGTAGGTCAAGAGTACTCAAGGGTCCCCATGAGAACAGTATCTTCTCAGATGTGTAGTACTTCATCCCCTCTCTATACATGCTTTGGAAGCAGGAGTGGCATGCACTTCCTAAACAACATGCCTCCGGAAACTCTATGAACTTTGATAAATGTCAATAGCTGTAGAGGGGCTTCAGGTCTTTTGTTCATAGTGTGGCTATGAGTTGTGCTCAACTCAAACGCAATCAACAACAACTATACATGTTGTGTGCTTCAGACAAACCAAACCATAAAAACTTCCTCATACAGATTCCTATCATTGTCCAATCCCAGGTCATTTCCATGATCATGAGCATGTTTAATCCATCACTGTAGTAATTTCTTTAAGCCATCTCCTTAAGGGTCTTCCCCATAACTAACCCTTTACCAAACAATTTTTATTAATATATAGTAATTATATTTATGCTCCTTAATTAATGATTAATGGGAGAGGATGAGCAATCTCCTCCTGTGTGATTAACTGCCTCTGAAAACTGTCCGGAAGGTCAGCTATGTGTTGGTTCCGACTCAACGATACACACAACAAATGAATGTGTTTTCATTATCATTTACTTCAAGGAACTTTTTTATTTCCTTCTGCATTTCTTTTATAACCCAATCATGTTTCAGCAGAGAGTTATTTAGCTTCCACATGGGTGGTTTTGTAAGCTTTACTCTTCTGTGGTTAATTTCTAATTTTATGGCATTGTGGTCTGAGAAAATACTTTGTATTATTT
>NW_006399883.1:6771288-6773423 GCF_000299155.1 Elephantulus edwardii
ATGATTCCTCAAAAAGCTGAACATAGAAATTCCATATAACCCAGCTATTCCACTACTTGGAATATACCCTGAGAATATGAGAACTGAGGCACAAAACTGAGATTTGTACACCAATGTTCATAGCAGCATTATTCACTACCACAAGAACATGGAAACAGCCCAAATGTCCAACCACAAAAGAATGGATTGAGAAATTATGTTACATTCACACAATGGAATACTATGCAGCACACAGGAGCAATAACTTTGTAAATTATTACCTAAGTTGGGAGGGACTGGAGAGCATTATGCTGAGTGAACTCAGTTCCATAAGGATAAATATTGTATAAAACCGTTATTGTAAAATGAGTATAAAGATCCAGAAGGGGTGGGAGAGACTGGAAGCAGAGGGATGTGGATATTCAGGGGGCAGGGGGGATTAATCATTGAGTTCTACAATTTGATGGGGGGATGAAGGAAATTGAAAGAATTTGTTCTAATTTGTATTTTAATTTTGTAAATAAACTAATAGGGAAAAAATTTAAAAAATATGTGAGCAAAAATAAAAAAGGACTATAGTCTTCAAGGGCAATTTATTGCCTCCCAAAACCAACAGAGGGTCAACAAGGAATCAGTTCTGATCCGATGGCAGTGAGTGGTGTAGCACTGGTCTGTGCATTGCTGTACAGAGCTAACTCGTGGTTGCTGTGATGCTGACGCCTGTGACAGTGATGTGCTTATCGTGGTAATGGGCACCCATGGTGGACAGTGTTGGCTGGAGCTTCCCGACTAAATCAAGCCTGGAAGCAGGAGCGGCATCCACTTCCGAAATGGCTTGCCTCCGGACACTCTATGTATGAACAGTGCTCAGGCTGTTCGTTCACAGGGTCGCTATGAGTCGTCTATGCCTTGACAGCATTAAACAACAACAACAAACATAGTCTTCAATATGGATTGAAGTTCAACATCAAGAAAACGATTCTCATCACTGGGCCAATTGGCAACACCACAACAGATAGAGAAGAGATTGAGATTGTTAACAATTACCATTTGCTTGACTCCACAATCAATATTCTTGACATCAGCAGTAAAGAAATCAAAAGACAAACTGCATTAGGGACCACTCCAAAATGTTGAACTGCAATGATGTTAATCTCGAGACTAAGGTGCGCCTTGATGAGCCATGGTCTTCACAATTACTTGCTATGCTTCAGAGAGCTGGACAATTATTAAGGATGACAGAAAAAGAATTGATGCCTTTGAGTTGTGGCACTGGAGAAAGGTATTGAACATACCATGAGCTGCTGAGAGAACAAACAGGTCTGTTTGGGAGAGAGTGAAACCAAGTTGCTCTTTGGAGGCAAAGATTTTTAAGTTCCAGCTCACATACTTTGGGCATGTGGCCAGGAAACACCAGTCCTTGGAGAAGGCCATTGTGCTTGGAAGGGAGAGGGACAGAAGAGGAGCAGAAAATCACAGATGAGATGGACTGACATAGTAACTAGGGTAATTGAGGTAAGTGTGTCAGAGACAGTGAGACTGGCTCAGGATGGTACAGAGTTCAGAGCTATTGTACATAGGGTTGCTATGAGTTGTAGGCAACTTGATGGCACATAACATCAACAATGGCATATATTACTTGTTATTATTTCGAATCTTTTTACTCTAAATATTCAACATCTCCTTCTAGTAGCTTCTAATCTTTTGCTTCACTGTCTTTTAACTCCCAATAATACCTTGAACCATTTTTATCATGCAAACTGCATCTCCTGTCATAGCCAACCAGGTAATTACCTGGCCTCTAGATATCAGGAGCCAAGTGCCCTCACCTCTGTCTCACACACAGCATACAACAATGATTTGCACATTGACTAAATGGCCTGACTAAGCCAGTGAAACCCAGTTCACATGGGGCTTTCTCTGCTGAGAAGCAAATGTGGTTTGGGGTTAGGGGCATAACTAAGGTTGGTGTCACTCAGTATACTAACTTATGGAGTTACCCCAATATCCCATGGACTTCCTCCTGTATAAATCACATAGAATCCCAAGTGACAATAGTATTAATTTAATCACAGTCAATCCCAGAGGTGAGGGGTTCAAATCCACCAGATGCTTTGCTGGAGAAAGAGGAACAATCTCCTCCTGTACCAGTCAGA
>NW_006399883.1:6773523-6789521 GCF_000299155.1 Elephantulus edwardii
AGATCACTTAAATAAATTTAAAGTTTTTTAAAAAAGAAAATATAATTTTAATCACAGAATAATATATGATAAATATCTCTGCAATTGCTTAGATTATATGACTACTCACGTCAACAGAGACTTATTGTTCATGGGGTCACTGTGAGTCATACTTGACTCAAAGGCACTTAATAACAACAACAAAATGAGCTCTGGTGTCATCAAGTCAGAGCAGATTCATAGCAGATGCTCCGGCAGGTTTTTAGAGGCAGTTAATCACGTGAGAGGAGATTCCTTATTCTCTTCCTGTAGAGCAGCTGGTGGATTCAAACCACATGCTTTATGATTACAGTGCAACTTCTTACCACTTGGTCACCAGAACTAGGAATTGTGCTGCCAATACCAAGATATATGGTTTGAATCCACCAGCTGCTCCAGGAGAGAAAGATGGGCAATCTTCTCCTGTGCAACTTACTGCCTTTGAAAACCCACTGGAGGGTCAGCTATGAGTCAGTTCCGACTTGACAGTATGGAATGACAACAAAATAGGAGCCCTGGTGGCACAGTGGTGAAGCACTCATTTGGTGACCACAGGTTAGTGGTTCAAACCCATCAGTGACTTTCATGAGAAGCATGTGGCAGTGTGCTTCCTAAAGATTTACAGCCTTGGGAACTCTGTGGGGCAATTCCACCTTGTGCTATAGAGTTTCTGCAAGTCTAATTGATGTGATGACAATGGACTAACAACAAAATCGTAAAATTTGTCTACAATGAATGACATTAATCATTCACTCATTCATTGCCTTGAAGTTGGAACTCACAGTTGACACTCCACTGGATTTCTGAGGCTATTTATCGTATGAAAGGATTACCCATCTTTCTTCTGTGAAGCTAGTACTGGATTTGAACTACTTGAGAGCTTTAGCCTTTGAGTTAACAGAGAAATTCCCGTGGACTAGGCCACCAGCACTCCCTACTTCTTGTTATAGCATTATTAGTAACTAAGTGGAAGATGAAAATTTTTCCCACTACCGCTCTTTGAATTACTACCTAATTTTTTTGAAAGTTATGGATACAGGTTCGCAAATACTAGTCACCACAATATTTTATATACAGCAGCAGAAAATGACTAAATCAACAACTGAAAACAATACTACCTGTGAACACACATGAAACAAATAATAACTGTAATTGGGTCATAATGACCTAAGCACAATAAGGTTCAAAAAGTGAATCAGTGTAGAGTTTTAGGTTTGTAGGTACATGGAAACATTGATACATGTAGACAGGGTTCACAAAAAAAAATGTTTTGTTGCTAAAACAACAATAATATTTTTCTTGGAAAAAAATAATTTCTGCTGAAACACTGTGCAAAAATGTTAGAGACAGTAATTTTGATGTAAATCCCTTTGACAGTGTCAACCAGTCTGCATCCCTCATAGCCTCTCTTAGTGACACTATATGGGTCAAAATCTTCCCTTTTCAATATTTTTAAAAGATCGTTTGTTTTTGTAAATTATACAAATAAGTATGTTTCATCTACAATCTAAATATCATATGATAGCTTTGGTTGGTTTTTAGTTTTATTATGTTTAGCGATAATAGTAATAATCCAACCATTTGTATGTGTAACAAAAACACTCAAGAAGTTGGACTATATGAAGAATGTGGCATCAGGACTGGAAGATTTATCAACAATCTACATCATGCAGATGACATAATCTTTCTTGCAGAAAGTAAGAAAGACTTAAAGCACTTTTTGACGATCAAAGATGACAACCTTCACTATGAATTACATCTCAACATTAAAAAAACAAATATCCGAAGTCCTAGATCAATAGGCAACATCATGATAGATAGAGAAAAGATTGAATTTGTCAATTATTTTGTTTCACTTGGATCTACAATAAACACCAGCAGTCAAAAATCAAAAGGTATGCCACATTGGGAAAATCAAAGACCTCTCCAAAGTGTTAAAGAGCAAGGATGTTAATTTAAAAACCAAAAGGTAATGCTGGCTTTGGCAGCATGTGTGCTAAAATTGGAATGATACAGAGAAGATTAACATGGCCCCTGCACAAGGATGACATGCAAATTAATGAAGTGTTCCATACTTTTGGAAAGCTAAACTTTCACCTAAGCACAATAAAATGTTAAAAAAAAAATCCCAACATAAAACACACAAAAAAAGAGTGCCTAATCCAAAGCATGGGATTTTTAATTACTTCCTATGCATCTGAAAGTTGGAAAATAAAAAAAAAAAGATAATCAAAGAAGAAGTGATGCCTTTGAATTGTGGTGTTGGAAAAGAATATTGAGTATTCTGTGGATTGAGGCTTAATTGCAAGAAAACAAAGATTCTCACCACTGGGCCAACTGGCAGCATCAGGATGGATGGTGAAGAGATTGAGATTGTTCACGGCTTTAGTTTGTCTGGCTCCACAGTCAACACTCTTGGTACCAGCAGCCAGGAAATTAAAAGACGTATTATGATGGGAAAGTCTGCTGTTAGGGAAATCTCCAAAGTACTGAAGAGCAATGGAGTCACTCTGGAGACTAAGGTGTACCTGATACAGGCCATGGTCTTTGCAATCACTTGCTATGCACCAGAGAGCTGGACAATGATGACTAGGGAGGATAGGAGGAGAATTGATGCCTTTGAGCTGTGGTGTTGGAGAAGAATATTGAATATACCATGGACTCCTAAGAAACGAACAAGTTTTTTCTAGAGAGGGTGAAGCCAGGTTGCTCCTTGGAGGCAAGGATTCTGAGGCTTTGTCTGATATACTATGGACATGTTGCAAGGAAGGACCAATCCTTGGAGAAGGACACCATGCTTGGGAGGGTAGAGGAACAGCACAGGAGGGGAAGACCCTATATGAGGTAGAGTGATTCAGTGGCTGGGGTAATTGGGGTAGGTGTGTCAGAGACAGTGAGATTGGCACAGGACAGAGCAGGGTTTAGGGCTATTTTACATAGGGTCGATATGAATTGCAGACTACTTGGCACATAACAACAAACAAACAACGATGGAGTATCAAAAGAACAAACAAGTCTATCTAGGGGAAAGTGTAACCAGAGGCTTCTGAGAGGCAAGAATGATGACATTTCAACTCATGCTTTGAAGAATGTTGCCAAAAGGGGTCAGCCTTGGAAAAAGACATTATACTGGGAAAGGCAGAGGATCTGAGAAATAGAGGAAGACCCTCAAAAAATGAATTGCCAACAATCATTTTAAAAAGAGCTTGAACATTTCAGAGATGGTGAGGATGGCACAGGATGGAACGAGGTTTTCGGGTCTGTTGTTCATACAGTAGCTATGAACTAACTGTTGCTTGATTTAATAGCACCTAACACCACCACCATGACTGCATATTAGCGTGGTGACCTTGGACAATTCACCCACTCTGACCTCAGTTACCTATCCTGTAAACTGAAGGATCCTAACTTCAAGGAGAGGATGTGGGGATCAATATCTTACTAATAGTCTATTTCAATAGTTACACAACGAAACCATTCAAAGAAATCATAGTAATGCAAAATTTCCTCCATGCCCAACCCCACATGTACATTTTGTCTTTTTTTTCTACAGAGGCCTGGGAAAGCGTGTTTGAGTAAATGCCACATTTAATCTGGCTGGCAGCATCAGATGCCATATTCGTGGGATGAGTAATCTACGTCTCTTCCACAGCACACACTATCCTGCTAGCCTCACACTTTTCCTTCATGAATAATAACATAGTTGAAGGTTGCCACCTTAAGCATATAATTAGGAAAAAAATACATCACTCTTTGAATAGTTAACAAGCAGGTAACCAAATGTTGTTGTTATGTGCCATCAAGTTGCATGGAATAGCGACCTCTCTACACAATAGTTCTGAACTTTGCTCTATGTTGAGCCAGTCTCACTGACTCTGACAACCTAACCCCACTTCCCCAGTTACTGTGTCAATCCATCTTATCCAGGGTCTTCATTGCCTCCACTGCCTCCTCCACCCTTCCAAGCAAGATGTCCTTCTCCAAGGACTGGTCCTTTCTGGTCACATGGCAAGAGTATGCCAGGTAGAGCTTCAGAATCCTTGTCTCCAAGGAGAAACTTGATTTCACCCTCTCCAATACAGACCTGTTTGTTCTCTGGGCAATTCATGGTATATTCAATACTCTTATCCAGCAATACAACTCAAAGGCATCAATTGTTCTGAAATTGATTCCTTAGGTTTTGTCCAGCTCTCTGATGCATAGCAAGTAATTACAAAGATCATCGCCTGAACCAGGTGCACCTTAGTTCCTAGACTGATATCATTACTCTTTTTCACTTTGGAGAGAGCTCTGACAGCAGAATTCCTCAGTGTTGTTCATCTTTTGATTTCCTGACTTCCAGTGTCAAGAGTATTGATTATGGAGCCAAGCAAGCTGAAGTTGTTGACAACCTCAATCTCTTCTCTATCATAATGCTGCCAATTGGCCCAGTGGTGAGAATCTTTGTAGTCTTGATGTTACCTCAATCCATATTGAATACTACAATCCTTGACTTTCTGCAGCAAACATCTCAGATTCTCCTCAGTTTTGGCATGCAAGGTTGTTGATGAGTCTTCGTCCAATCCTGATGCCACATTGCTCCTCATAAAAACTAGCCTCCCAAATGATCTGTTCTGCTTACAGATTGAAAAGATACTGGAGACAGGACATATCCCTGACACACTCCTTTCCCGATTTTAAACTATGCAGTGTTTCCTTGCTCTGTTTTGAAGACTACCTTCTGGGCCAGGTATAGGTTTCACATGATCACAACTAAGTGTTCTGGGATTGCCATTCTTCTCAAGGTTAGATACAATTTATCATGATCCATACAGTCAAATGTCTTTGCATAGTCAATGAAACACAGATAGACACTCCTCTGGTACTCTCTGCTTTTGGCCAAGATCTATCTGATATTGGTGGTCATGTCTGTAGTGCCATGGCCCTTTCTAAACCCAGCTTGTATTTCTGGTTTCTCTGTTAACGTACTGTTCCAGTCATTTTTGGAAAATCTTCAGCAAGATTTTGCTTGCATGTGGTATTAGTGATGTTGTTGTTGTTGCTGTTGTTCTTGCCATCAAGTCACGTCTGACTCAGAGTGACCATATGTACAATGGCCCTGAACCCTGCCCTATCCTGTGGCAACCTTATTGTCCCTGACACACCTACCCCCATTATCCCAGGAACTGAATCAATTTTTCTATAATCTCCACACTCTGTTGGGTCAACTTTTTTTTAATTGGGTATAAATATGGATCTCTTCCAGGCAGTTGGCCAGGTAATTGGTCCTCCAGATTTCTTGACACAATCTGGTGAGCATGACCAGGGCAGCATCTGTTTGTTGAAATATGTCAATTGGTATCCCCTCAATTACTGAGGGCTTATTTTTTGCCAGTTCTTTCAAAGCAGCTTGAAGTTCCTCCTTCATCACCATTGCCTTTTTTTTTCACCATTGCCTTTTGATCATATATTATTTCATTAAATTCTTCTGTGTCAGCCAATTCTATTTTGATACAAAAACTTTGTGTACACCTTCCATTGTCTTTCAGTGCTTCCTGAATCATTTGATAAACTGCCCATAGCATCTTTAAGTATTGCAACACAAGGCTTGAATTTGTTCATTTGTTCTTTCAACTTAAATGCCAAGCACATTTTGGCCTTTTGATTTTCTGACTCCAGCTCTTTGCCCATTTCATTATAAAACTTTGCTTTGTCTTCTCAAGCTGGCCTTTGAAATCTTCTATTCAGCTCCCTAACTTCCTGCTTTGTTCCCTTTGCTTTGGCTTCTAAGCACTCTAGTGCAATAATCAGTCTCTCTTAAGACATCTATCTTGGTCTTCTCTTCCTCCTCTGTCTTTGTTATTCCCTTTTTATTCTTCCTGGATGATATTCTTGATATCTTTCCACAGCTCGTCCTATTCCTGAGATAGTTTTTAAATTCAGGTGGGATAGACTCAAGGTTCCTGTGGATTTAATTTCACTTTCTTCAGCTTTAGTTTGAACTTGCATGTGTGTAGTTAGTGGTCTGTCCCACAATCACCACCTGGCCAAGTTTTCACAGCTGATACTGAGCTTCTGCAATGATTCGTTCTACAGATATAATTAAGCTGATTCTCATGCATACTATCAGGTGAAACCCATTTGCATGGTCACTGTTTCATATAAAAGGTATTTACAATGAATAAATCATTAATTGTACAAAAATTCTATCATTCTATCTCCAGCCTCATTTTAGTCACCAAGTTCATGTTTTCTTACTACTAATCCTTCTTCCCTCTTCCCAAGTTTTGCATTCTAGTCACCCATTATTATTAATGCATCTTAGTTGCTTCTTTGATAGATTTCTTACTGCAAAAGTTGATGCAAATCATCTGTTTCCTCCTTTTTGGCTCTGGTTGTTGGTGCATATATTTGAATGATAATGGTATTAACAAGTCTTCTTTGTATGAGTATGTATATTATCTTGTCACTCACAACATTATATTTCAAGATGGATCTAGAAATGACCTTTCTAACTATGAATGGGACCTTGTTTTTCCTCCCCTTTTCATCTCCAGTGCGTTAGATCATATGACTGTCTGATTCAAAATGTCCCATGCCAATCTGTCGCATTTTGCCAGTACTTAATATGTCAATATTTATGCATTCCATTTCTTTCTTATCAATATCCAGTTTTTCTACATTCATACTTCTAATATTCCACATTCCAATAATTAATGTCTACTTACAACTGTTCTTCCTCATTTGTGTTTTCAAATTTGAAAGCTCAGCTTGAGGTACCATATCTGTAGTCTAAGTGTGTTTTAGTATACATAGTGGTTTTGAAAGCATGTTATTTCAGAAGTGGATGGCCAACCCTTCTTACTAGTCTATCTTAATTTGGATGCCTAACTTTAGAACAATATCTGACAGACAAGCATTTTATGGAAAGGAGCAAACGAAAGACACTTCTCCATTATAGAAGTAACGATTGCATTCTGTGTCGGTCTTTGCCCCCCTTGGAGTATGTGTCTTGTGCGGTCCCTTTCTCTGCTCCACCAGTATTCCCTTCCACTCCCACCTACTCAGTTGAACACTTCTCTAATCCCAGCCAACCCTTGATATGATGGCTCAGGCCTCAAGTCACTTCTGTGATGCCTCACACCTCAAACTGCTTCTGGTCTCTCATGCTGCTTCCAGTCTCTTGAATTAAGGGATGATAGGCTTTTGGTTCTGATAGCTTAATTTAGCAAGCATAAACTTTTTCCTCTTTTCTTTGTTTTAATCCTAACCTTATGACCTTGGGACTCGCTCACTTGAATTTTAAAATTATCTCCAGAATACATTTGAAACATTGACAACTAATTTAAAGAAGAAAAAGAATGGTGGAGTATCTTATATACTTAAAGCATGTTGCTAGAAAAGGCTATTCCTTTGAAAGACACATCATGCTTAGAAAGGTAGAGGATTAGTGAAAGAGAAGACCCTCAATGAGATGGATTGCAGTAACTGCAACAATGGGCTCAAGTGTGACAGAGTTGATGAGGATGGCACAGGATAGGACAGGATTCAGATCTGTTATTCATAAGGTCACTATGAATTGCACTAGGCTCAATAGCACCTAACAGCAACATTGCTTTTGAGTCAGAACTGACTCACAGCTGATCTCCAACAGGTTTTCAGGAGCTCTACATTACAGGGGAGCTGATTGCCCATTTTTCTTCTGCACAGCTACTGTTAAATTCAAACCTTTGTGCTGGTAGCACAATTTCTTACCCACTAGTCTGCCAGAGTGCCTTATATTAACCACTTAGGTGAGAAAGATTTTCATCAAAATGAACTCAGGCCCATCATAATCATTGAAATGTAAAGCTGTTTGTTGAAGTAATTGCGTGCTCACATATTTGTATTAACTGTTTATGTGTCTACATACACTTCTATGTCAACAATTATATGTAGTTAGCAATGACTGTGAGGATGGACAAGAACCAGTGTTTCCTTTTGCTGTACATGAGGTTCCTGTGAGTACCAGTTTGACAGTACCTGACAGCATCAGTTATGCCAGCTCATGTATAGATATGCATATATAGATACACAAAGCTATAAACATAGAAATAAGTAGTATAAAAATGAAAATTTCCTTTTAAAAAACAGCATTTTTACAGTATTACTAATTAGCATTGAGTGAGATATCAGACCCAGGGTGTGTTGTCTTAGCTTAGTTTACTTCTGAAAAAAAGTTCATTTTCCTTCGTGTAAGATAAGCATAATGGTGTAACTAAATTCCTAGCACTGTTAGGACGTCTAAATGAGTTTTGCACACAGTAAGTTCTTAGAAAATGTTGTTGTTGAAGTCATCGAGTTGACTACAACTCATAAAGACCCTGTGAACAATGGATGTGACCCTTGCCCTGTTCTGGGCCATCTTTGTCACCTGGTCTATTTGAGCCCATTGTTATGGTCACTGTGTCAGTGCATCTTGTTGAGGTTCTTCCTTTCTTTCACTGACCCTCCACCTTTCCCAGTATGATGTTTGTTTCCAAGGACTGGCCCCTCCCAGCTATTAATGATAACTAGGGAGGGCTGGTGGCCCAGTGACACAGAGATGCACTGCCAAGCAGATGATTTGCACCCACCAGCCGCTCTGTAGGAGAAAGATGGGCAGTCTCCTCTTGTGTATTTTATAATCTCTGAAAACTCATGGGAAGGTCAGCTATGATTTAATTCTGACTGGATGGCATGTAAAACAACAATTAATCATTGGGCTTTGTTAGTGTTCAGACTTCCTGGAGCCAAAGAGGATGGATAAATCCCTGAGAATGTTGTTCTGAAATAATCTTTTCATAAAAAAAATATCACCTGAAGTCTTTTTAAAACAAACAATAGTTTCACTTAAGTGGTAAATAGTGTCTGCATTGAACATTGTGCTCTTTTAAGAATTGCCTATGTGGAATCAGATTGACACCAGCAACTTAAAAGATTAAACAAGAAATGTAAAAAACAGTGCGTTTATGCTAATGGAAGAGAAGCTGCTCAGAAAAGGAGAGTAAAACTAGTTACACAATTCAAAAGAATGTAATCAATGTCACTTAATAGTACATGGAGAAATTACTGAATTAGTTCAAATTCTGCTGTGTATAGCCTCAAGAATAGCAAAACCCCGCTATTTTAAAAACTATGCTCAAGTATTTAATCTTGTGATTAGCTATTGTGAAATGTATTGTTGTTTTTTTTTAAATTATAAACGAAGATTTTTATTGACAGATAAGGCAATTTATCAATTGGGAATTATAAGATCTATAGGATGCTACAAAGTTTTGTAAGAAAACACAAAAAAATTCAATAAACAGTTATTGGATAACATTCAGGTAATGGTTATTAAGAGAGGTGAGAGTACATCTAAGTGTTAGAAGAATACAAGGATCTTCAATACAAAGACAGTGACTGGCTGACATGTAGATAACAGTTGCAAAATTGGGTGCATCTGGCCCCCAAACAATCATGACAGTTTCCTTTATGACCACAGGAAGGATATACTTCTTTTTTTTTTAAAGGTTTACTTAAGTTTTATTGACTATACAAATGTATTTGATTATGTAGCTCAAAACAAATTATGGCTAACATTAAGAAGAATGAGAATAATAGAACACTTAATTGTACTCATGTGAAACCTATACACAGGTCAAGAAGTAGTTTTCTGAACAGACCAAGGGAACACTGCATAGTTTAAAATCAGGAAAGGTGCACTTCATGGTTTTATCCCTTCTTCATACCAATTCAATCCATGTATTAAGTAAATCATACAATAAGATGAAAAATATGAAGAATAATATGGCGTCGGACTCTGAAGAAAACTCATCAATAGGAAATGTATTGTTTTTCTAAGCTCCAGTTCTGCTTTCTCTTTTTCACTGTAGAGAAATCCGGTTGATTTTTGTATGTTGATCTTGTATCCTGCCACTTTGCTGAATTGGTCAACTATGTCCTTCACAATAGCTAATCACAAGATTAAATACATGGGAGTAAATCTAAGCAGAAGCACAAAGGATCTATTCAAAGAAAATTACAAAACATTACTACAAGAAACAAAAAGAGAACTGGAGAAGTGGAAGAATACCCCTTGCTCATAGATAGGAAGACTCAATATTGTGAAAATGACAATACTACCAAAGGAAATATACACGTTCAATGCAATCCCAATACAAATGCCAATTCCATTCTTCAATGAGATGGAAAAGGCTGGGGGAGGGGGGCAGGGAGAAAAGTGCAACAATGAATGAATGGAAATCCAAAATCTCTGTAAATGTTCATTAAATTAATAATAATAAAAATAAATAAAATTTTTTTTAAAAGGCTATCTCCAGTTTTGTCTGGAATGGAAAGAGGCCCCAAATAAGCAAAGCACTCCTTAAGAATAGAAACAAGGTAGGAGGCATCTTACCCCCTGATTTCAAATCCTACTACATTGACATGGTGTTCAAGACAGCATGGTGCTGGTACAATAACAGACACATAGATCAATGGAATAGTATCTTTACTATCTCATTTTTCCCATATAGTATCTTTACTATCTCTCTATATATGGTTTCACCACCTTTAACTTTCACTGTCTATACCTTTTAAAGTTCTCAACTGTGCTTTTGGAAAGTCTGCTGTCATGGACATATCTAGAGTAACAAAGAGCAACAGTGTCACTTTGGAGACTAAGGTGCACCTGATCCAGGCTATAGTCTTCGTAATTACTTGCTATGCAGCAATGACTAGGGATGATACAAGGAGAATTGATACCTTTGAGCTGTGGTGCCGGAGAAGAGTATTGAATTGCCATGGACTGCTAGGAGAACAAACAGGTTCATCCTAGAGAGGGTAAAACCTGGCTGCTCCTTGGAGGAAAGGATTCTGAGGCTTCATCTGACATACTTTGGGAATGTTGCAAGAAGGGACCAGTCCTTCGAGAGGGACATCATACTTGGAAGGGTAGAGGGACAGTGCAAGAGAGAAAGATCCTGGATGAGATGGATTGATTCAGTGACTGAGGAATGGAAGCAGGTGTATCAGAGACAATAAGATTGGCACAGTATAGAGCAGGATTCATAGCTGTTGTATGTAGGGTATCTATGAGTCACAGGCAACTGGACAGCACATAACAACAGCAGCAGCAGCTGTGCTTTAGAATTACTGTTGTCAATTTGCTTGCATACAAATAATTCTTTAAAATAGTGAGGTGTTTGAGCAGGCAATCATCACACCGAGTGGTGGTGGAACTTGGCTTTCAGCGGCAGGTCTAAGGGCAGGGGCGGCCGGCACCATGTCTGGCTGCAAAGATGGTAAGAAGAAGCTTCTGAAACAGCCCAAGAAGCAGACCAAGGAGATGGATGAGGAAGATAAGGTTTTCAATCTGAAACAAAAAGAAGAACAGAAGAAACTTGAGAAGCTAAAAGCATAGGCTATGGGCAAAGGTCCCCTGGCCATAGGTGAAATTAAGAAATCTGGCAAAAAAATAAGACTGAGGCCATGATGAACCTTACTTCTGTTCCTTTTTTAAAACATCTGAATTCTCTGCTGTAACATCTGTTGTATATTTAAGAAGAAACTTTGTGAAACAGTGAAGAAGAAGAAATCCTATGATGGTCCTTCTCCAGTTTTCACTCAGCCATTTTGATCTTAACTGTTAAAAGTAAATTCAATCCAGAATCCTGTCAGAATCTCCCCTTCATTCTTTGTTATGCCCAGAATTCTGTACCACCTGGAATTAAACCAACTCATTTTAAGTGGGGGGTGGGGGGGAGTGAGGTGTTCAAGGCCAATGATTTCTATTAATTGAGCTAAGATACTGTTTTATTTATAGATGACTTCATGATACAGTTTCAGTTCACAGTTTAAAAGATTATTTCAGGATGATAGATTTGGGTGTTTCCCAGTTTCAGTGAGTCCAGTTAGTCTGGTTTCCATAGGAATTTGATGTTCCACATTTCCCCGTCTTTTTGATCAGGCTTTGCCTATTGTGAACAGATTCTTTTTAATGCTTGTTTTCTTTAGCACTAGTACAAATGAAGGTGGGTAGAAATGGGAGTTTCTTGAAGTATATAGAAATGCACATTCTTAAGTAAATACTTTAAGGATTATGTCTTATAAGTTGATAGCCAACAAGAGGAAATAACCAGATACACCTACCTGTGGTATGTGGTTGAATAGAAGGATATTTAGAACATAGTTGTCAAGAGGGAAAATAAATTACTTTGCACCCAGGAAGTGTGGAATGCTTAGTTACTCATCACAACAAGTGGGACAGGCAGTTTAGTGGAATTTAGCCAGGATGGAGACAAAACCTGTCAGAAAGTGGTGTAACCTCCCATTTGACGCTGAGCAGACCTCGAGGAGGAGCCTGGCTGCCTTGCCACACCACACAAGAGCTCAGCTAATGTGGCTTATTGAGATTTAGAGATTCTTTTGTCGAAAAAATGAACTCTATGCAGCATATGGGAAGAGGAGAGAAGTATATAATTTTTTTAGTTCTCTTTTCTTCTATGGCATTATCTGTTGTTGTTATTAGTACTTTACAATCACATTCCATTTTCCAGGGGGTTTCCCAGTGCATCAGTTAGATAACACCGAGTGTTGACTGGTCTCTGGGTCTAACTCTATGGGACAATGAAATTAAGAGGACATGATAGACATCATTTGGGACAAATTCAACATCAGTCCAGGCCCGTAGAAAATTATCTCCCCTGTTTCTATGAATATGGATGTGTAAGGTTGTTTCTGTTGGGACATTACAAGTCAGGTGTTGTACTGGAAGATCTCATGGCCCATGAGACTTCATCCTCCAGGGCTAAAGGTGGATTCAGGTTCTCTCTAAGGCAATGTCAGGGAGGGAGACAACAAACGAAACAATATGTTCACAATTCTCCTAAAATAAAGTTGTTGTTTATGCTGTTGTCAGGCACTATTGAATCGAGTACAACCCATAGCGACCCTATATGAACAACAGATCTGAACCCTGTCCTATCCTGTGCCATCCTCACATTTCTGGACACACTAGAGCCCATTGTGGCAGTTAACTATGTTGATCCACCTAGTTGAAGGTCTTTCTCTTTTTTTGCCAACTCTCTGCCTTTCCAAGCATGATGTCCCTCTCTGAGGAATAGCCTCTCCTGGCAACATGCCCAAAGTATGTGAAGTGATGCTTTATTTTCTTTCCCTCCAAGGTGCACTCAGGTTGCACTTTCTCCAAGACATATTTGTTTGTTCTTTTGACAGTCCATGGGAAGTTTAGTACTCTTCTCCAAAACTACAACTAGAGTGCATATATTTTTTTTTTACTCTCCTCACACCCCCCCCCCAAGTCAAATTCTTCTTCTGTCATCCATATTCATTGTCCAGCTCTCAGATACATAGCAAGTGATCTAAAAGACCATGGCCTGATCAAAACAACTATGAGATATCATCTCACCCCAGTCAGAATAGCAAAATTTAACAGAACAGCAGGCAACAAATGCTGGTGAGGTTGTGGAGAAACTGGAACCCTTATTCACTATTGGTGGAAGTATAAAATGGTGCAACCACTGAGGAAAACAGTATGGAGCTTGCTCAAAAAGTTGCAAATAAAGATACCATTTGACCCAGCAATTCCACTACTGGGAATATACTCCAAAGAGACCATAACTGACATCCAAGCAGATATATATGCACACCCATGTTTATTGCAGCTTTGTTCACAATAGCAAGGAGTTGGAAACAACCCAAGTGACCATCAACAAATGAATGGATAGAGATCTGTGGCGTAGTCACACAATGGAATACTACGCTGCATGAAAAACAAGGAACTCATGCAATATTATTCAAAATGTTTGACACTGGAGGACATTATGCTGAGTGAAATATCTCAGTCACAAAAGGACAAATACTGCATGGTGCTATTGTTGTTAAAAAGGACTGACCTCGGGGGTTGGGGGGAGACTGAGAAAGATGGGTTCAATAATGTACACTGCATTGAAACAGATGAGGGAGAAAACTGTTTAAAAGGGATATGTGATTAGGTATTTTTGTCATGACGGGAGTCCAGAGCAAAGGCTGCATAGTGGAGTGGATCTGGGGGAGGGATTGTAAAACAATGAAAAAATGTTTCTTTTACTTTTCTAAGAGAGTAGTGTACTGGAGGGGAGGGTTGGGAGGGGAGAAAAGTGCAACAATGAATTAATGGAAATACAAAGTCTCTGTAAATTTTCATTGAAATTAATAATAATTTTTTAAAAGGGGTTAAAAAAGACCATGGCCTGAATCAGACACACCTAAGTCATCACACTGACATCATTGCTCCTCAACAATTTGGAAAGGTCCCACACTAGACTTTCCCAGTGCAATATATCTCCAGATTCACTGACTGCTTGTTCCAAGGTTGTTGATTGTGGATTTAAGTAAGATGAATTTGTTGACAGTTTCAGTCTTCACTCCATCTATTATGTTTTGCCTATCAGTTCTTTGGTAAGAATTTTTGTTTTCTTGATGTGCAATCCATTGCTTTCTTTAGTCTTTTGCAACAAGTGCTTCAAGTCCTTCTCACTTTCAGCAAGCAAGATTGTGTCATCTGCATAACACAGGTGGCAAAATGTGCAGAGTTGAAATTATGGAATCCCATGGCATGGCACCCACATTGTAGCTGTAGTTTGTATTTCCTTGATTTTTTTTTATGGAAAAAGCATTTCCAAAAGGCTTATTCTTTATTTCGGTTCCAAAACACCTTAAACTCACGCCATTGGGCAGCTGACCCTTCAACAGGTTTTCATAGGCTGTGGCTCACACTAGAGGAGATTGCCCATCTTCCTCCCTCAAGTTGCTGGTGGAGTCAAACCATGAGAGAGGTATCACTTTTGGATTAGCTGCCCAACCCCCTAGAGAGTTGGCCACCAGGGCTCCCTTCATTTATATTAGCTATTGTTAACTAGTTGGAGCACAGTTCTACATGGTTCCCTCATAGCTCTACACATTTTGGTCCCTCTTTCTTGACTGTTATTCTCATGCTTTTTCTACTTAATGAACATCTGCACATACATTAACATCTTACATGAATATAGACCCAAGAACACCTCTATTACCTGTGTGAAGCCCTGTGTTAGTTTCCCGCAGCTGAATTACAAAATACTACAACATGGGAAATTTTAAAGAATAAAAATTTATTTTTCTCACAGTTCTAAAGGCTAGAAATCCAAATCAAGATTCCCCCCCACCCCCCGTGTTGATTCCTTCCGAAAGCTTTCAGAAAAGAAGAATTCTAGCATCTCTACTAAGTTTCTGGTGACAGTCAGGTGGTATTTGGCCTATAAAGGAATTGACTCTGTTTCCATGTCTGCCATCTTTTGTAAAATGCCACTCAGAAGAATTTAGGGTTAAGACTTTTGATATGATTTTGTTAACCGAAAACTTCTATAAAGAACCCCAATTCGCCAAGCAAAGTCATAAGCACTTAGCAGGTTTTTTGGGTTATTTTGTTTTTTAATTTTTTTTATTAGGTGTCACTGAGACAAGTATGACTCATAGTAATCCTATGAACAACAGATGTAAATCTTGTCCTATCCTGTGCCGTCCTTATCATTTCTCATAGTCTTTAGTTCATAGTTTCAGTCACTCTGTTAATCAACCTCTTTGAGGGTCGTCTCTTTTGCTGATCCTCTGCCATTCCAGGCATAACGCCCTTTTCTAAGGACTAGTCCCTTCTAACAACTTGCTCAGAATATGTGAGGTGAAGCTTTACCGTCCTTACCACTCACTAAGCAGTAACCTCATCGTGTCTATCCAAAGACATATTTGTTTATTCTTTTGAAAATATATGGGATATTCAACATTCTTCTCCAACATCACAACTCAAAGACATTGATTCTTCTGCCATCCTTATTCATTGTTCAACTTTCAGTTACATAGCAAGTAGTTGAAAAGACTATGGATTGAATCAGGGGCACCTATACTACAAACTGATATCATTGCTCCTTAGTCCTTAGAAGAGATTCTTGACAGCAGATTTTCCT